>NC_079902.1:1335773-1628262 GCF_024868665.1 Triplophysa rosa
TATTTCAATCTCTACATGATGGACAGATGTTTAGAGAAGTGAAATGAAAGTAAAACAGTCGCTTATGAATGGGGGGAGAGCCTGCAACAGTTTTCCAGCGACTTACAATCATGTTCTTTTCTCTGGCAGTTTCACATCAGTTGACACCATCAGAAACATCAACAAATAAATGCTCATAAAATGTATGATGTTCAGGTCTAATGTCAGAATCTTGACATCCAAACAGCTCCAAAAGAAATCCTGTTACTTCTTCAAAATAGTGGAGTCTTTGGATGAACAATGACAGTGACCAAAGACTGCCACCTCGTATCTCTGATTGTTGGTCAATATTAGGAGTAGATATGACTGGAGCAGAAGGAGTAAGAGGTGAGGGGTTGATGATCTCGCTGAAGCAGTCAGACACTTGCTTACATGCTTTGAATCTACAACATTCCCATTGTCAGTCCTTTCACACTTCTATGACCCATTACTGGAGTTACAGTCGTTTTATTTCATTTTTAAATTGGGGTTAAATTCACAGGTCTATGACACCATTTCAGTGGATGTGCTTTCTTAAACACTAGGGCTGTCATAATATTAGATTACTGTGGCATAATATCTATTGAAATTTTAAAAAATTATAGCAGACAAAGTCATTTACATTTTTTTGCGTGTATGGAAGCAGAGAGAACGTTTCTAACCATTGTGACTCTAAAGGCAAAGTGTTAAATGGATCTACTGTGTTCAAGTGTCAATCAGTTACTGATACTGGACTCAATATCAATAATCACAGTTATTAATGTCCAGTGTTGGGTGTAACTAGTTACCAAGTAATTAGTTACTGTAATTTAATTACTTTATTAAAGTAAAGTAAGGGATTCATCTATCATTTAATTACAGTTACTTCTGATGTAATTCAAATAAATACTTTGTGTAATATATGTGTGTGCAATAGTGTAATAGTGGAATTGACATCAAAATTCAAAGTCTAACTTTAAAATCTGTGCTTTAATGTATTATTCTCACTTTTGTAATACTTTGGTCAGTTAATAAGAGAACTTTTTGTAGTTTTATATCATTTATTTGAATGAATGAAAAGAGCTGTTCCATGTCTATCCTTGAATCACTTAACTAATCAAGGTTGATGTAGGATATAGAAAGTAATTAGTAATAAAATACTTTTTGGAGAGAGTAATTTGTACAGTAATCTAATTACACTATTGAATATATAATTTGTAACTAGTAATTAACTACTTTTTCAGAGTAACTTACCCAACACTGTTAATGTCACAGTTATTATACTTATAACTAGCTAACAATGATCTATTTACATATTATTACAACATAAAACATTTTACAGTATACACAAGCAATGTACATCAACAACACACACACACACACTGATTCAGCTTTACAACATTTATTATATTTTAATATTTAACAATGTAAAAATTCCGATGTTTGTAACCTGCTGATATGAAAAGGTCACTATATTGTTCAAATCTTTTGTCCTTCTGATTGCTGTTAGACTTTTTACATGTTGTCAAAATTAAAAAGACAAACACAGAACTTTGATCAGAAAGATGAATTCCTGCTCAGTTTTATTGATTGATGGGTTATTGACAAATGATTTTGATAAATGATATTAGCGTATTTTCCTTTTACGAATTGAATTTACACGTTAATGTAAATGAAAGTTATCAATATTTCTTTTATAATACCTCATTTACAAGTTAACTGTCTGCTGCCACCCAGTGCAGGAGTGTCAGAGATTAAATCCAATTCTGATTGTGCAAAAACGGAAAAATGGAAAAGGAAAATGATTTGTCATTGCACATAAAATGTTCTTGTCATATAATACTGAGTTGTATGTTGGCACATTCAGACACTGTAAAAAAATCTTAGAAACAAAGCAAATGTTCTGGCATCTGGGGCCCCAGAAATATTCTGTAAAATAACAGTTTGACATGTTTTCAAATGCGTGGTCTTTTTCTGTAATTTGACGTTTTTTGACCGTATTTCAAAAATACATGAACAATCTGTAAAAAATGTGTTTTTTTCAGTGTAAATAAGTTTTCGACACTGTCAGCTGTAGTAAAATCTATAGCGCAGTGTTTACTGTAAAACTTCATTAGACTGCAGGTCTGAGATCCTTCATTCTCCAGAGTCACCGAAGACATACTTCACTTTATTCCTATTGTAAAGAACAAACAGACAAAAGTTAGTTATCGTGAATCTCATTCTTAACGCAGAAATGAAACTTCAGCAATGTGAGTGGTCTTCATCACTTTAAGCGAGCAGCTAGGACGTTACACCATATGATGAAAACTTAGATTTGGTGATGAACTAATAGACTGATTTTGTTTGTTCTAGCGTTTTAAAAACATTGTAGAACTGCACCATTCATGCACACGTCCATGTTCGCTTTCATGGGTTCACCCTGCCAAAACATTTTTCCCCTCAGACTCACTGGCTCTACTTGACAAAGGGATTTCTTTATTGGACGCCGCCCCCCCCCCAGCCCTCCCCGTGTTTCTCGCTGGCCTCTGTAACAGCTGCTCTGTGGAGCCGTATCCTAAGAGAGCGATGATCAGTGTTTTTTATTTCAAAGTGTTTTTTTGGAACAGATGGCCAAGAGAGAACTGGGGAGTCAGCCAAGAGCGCGCTGGGGAATGTGCCAATTCCTGTAGTGAGTGAGCTCTCCGGGTTCCAGCTCGCGTGCCTTCCCTCTGCCCTCTGCCCCGAGTGGCGCCAGCAGGACTTCCCAACTAGTGTTGCGAACATCTGGTGTCTGGCTCTGACGGGAGGGTGGTGGGGTGGGCTGCGCGCTCAAACCCATTTCCTTTTAGATGTGCTTTGCTGAAGGAACAAATTAGCTCACATATAGAGATGGTGAGTGGTCTTTAAACACAAGACGCTTCGTGCCTCAATGAAGCCGCTGATTTGATTTTTGTCAAGTAAAGCTGTTATTAATGGCATAGTTCACCCAAAAACAAAAATTCTGTCATCGTTTATTCACCCTCGTGTGATTCAAAACGTGTTAATGACTTTTTCTTCAGTGGAACACAAAAGAAGATATTTTGAGAAATGTCTCTGTGGTTTTGTGTTCATACAATGGATGTCAATGGGGTTGAATGTTGTTTACTTACCAACCTTTTTTAAAATATCTTCTTTTGTGTTCTGCAGATGAAAGAAACTCATACATGTTTGGAACAACATGACGGCAAGTCATGGCAGTCGTGGCCTAATGGTTAGAGAGTCGGACTCGTGACCAGAAGGTTGCCGGTTAGATTCCCAGGGCCGGCGGGTAACAACTGAGGAGCCCTTGAGCAAGGCACCTGACCCCTACTTGCTCCCCGGGCGCTGCAGTGATAGCTGCCCACTGCTCCGGGTGTACGTGTGTACACCACTTGCTGTGCGTGTGTTCACTACTCTCTGGATGGGTTAAATGCAGAGGTCACATTTCGGGTATGGGTCACCATATCTGACTAAAAGGTCACTTCACATGACTGCTAATAAATGATTAAAAAATATATTTTTGATTGAACTATTTCTTTATTCATTGATATTGTGTGAGGGAACACCGGCATTTTGTAACTCTTCTACGATGTGGATAATTCGTATGACTTTGTACAAAGTTAACACTTGATTATTGAAAAAAAGAAACATAAACTTGTCCTTCACAGGTGCAGAAGCAGATCGTACGAATTCATTCAAATTAGCCACCTCATAAAACAGTTACAAATTACCGCGACATTGCGAATGTAGATTTGGACTCGATGTGCATATTGATGCCTTTAATAAAACAGCCGAGAAATTTGCGGAGGAAAACACTGGCAGAACACCCAGTCCTGTCCCTGACATAAGCTGATGATCATTTCATTGAATTTAATGGGATCAGTATCAGGCATGGGGGTAAAACATGGTCTTAACACATCAAATTAATATTAGGGCAGTTGTGGCCTAATGGTTAGAGAGTCGGATTCATGACCAGAAGGTTGCCGGTTGGATTCCCAGGGCCGGCGGGTAACGACTGAGGTGCCCTTGAGCAAGGCACCTTACCCCTACTTGCTCCCCGGGCGCTGCAGTGATAGCTGCCCACTGCTCCGGGTGTACGTGTGTTCACCACTTGCTGTGCGTGTGTTCACTACTCTCTGGATGGGTTAAATGCAGAGGTCACATTTCGCTGCCTTGCACTTGTACATGTGCAATGACAATAAATTGAATCTAAATCTAAAGTGAGAAGTTTTCCATTTTGTTTTCATAAAACCATACAGCAGTCTCCTTGGAGCCTTTCAGGATACAGTGGGTCTTCATGAGAAACTGGAAAATGTCTTCACCACTGCTATTTACCTTGCGTTTCTTGGATCGCCCCTCAGCCTGTAGAGTTCTAGTGCACTGCTCCACACACTCTCGGAAGCTCAGATTGCCGTGGTCTGGGGAATAGTCCAGCTCGGCAAGCTGAGCGAGGGACAGTATGTAGTTGCAAGCTATTCTTAATATAGCCAGCTTGGAAAGCTTCTGCCCGTAAGAGTAGCAGGGTACCTGTAAGACAAGATGAAGACATCATTAGTGAAACCACAGGGCGGGGCGGGGCTGTCAGATCATCGCAGACTAATTTTATCAACCTCTCGCAATTCACATGTATTCATTGCTGGAAATTGAAAACACTGAGTTTGTTATCAATTCATCTTCACAAGCAAGATACTTTTATGCTAAAAACACAACTCTTCGTGTTTAAAGAGCTAATAATTCAACATTTCTCTCAAGGGCAGTTAATGGATCATGAATTCATTCTTGCTGCTCATACAGAGTTAGGTCTCTTCTTAACTTTTGCTGTTAGGAATTTTACAATCATTTCTTTGAAAACTGTTATTACAAAGGCAATCTTTGTTTTTAATAGTCAAGCCCATAGTAACCACAAAACACAAATGGTAACCAATCACGTTAAATACATGTTTACTATAATAAAAAGAAATTATTTTTATTTAATGTTAATCTTGCATAATCATTACCTTGTACATTGCCTTAGTTTTACTACAAAAACATGGTTATATAATAATAAAACAAACAAAATAATAAGTTCACCATACAGCGTCAGAATCACCTACTGTAGTAATGCAGTATACCTGCTTTCTGAGCGCCTCAAAGGCAGCGCTGATGGTGTGCACGCGCGTCCTCTCTCGCGCGTTCGCCAGCAGCCTGCGCGTCTGCTGCACGGCTTTGATCTGCGTGACCGCGCCAGACGGCTCTCCTGCGCGTCTCCCGGGTGATTCCGCGCACTCGCTCCTGCTGCCGCTCGCAGGCGCCTGACTGACTGCGCGCTGAGACAACACAAAAACCTGCGGACGGTTCAACACCGACACCTGCGCGCTTGTTTTAGCGCTATTATCGACAGTCTTCTCGGTATTAATCCTCATGTCGATAGCGGTGTTTAAAGTGTCGCTGTCATCCCGCGACGCGATCATTTCCACGGGGTTGGTCTTCATCGCAGCGCTGCTTCCCAGCGTCTCGTCCATCGGATGCGATGTGTTGTACAGTTTAAAGTAAGATAAATCACGCTTGACGGGATCTCGCGCTTTCCGCTTGCATTTCTTGTCTCCGGACACCGAGTGGAGGACCTTGTGTCCGTCATTGACATGCAGCGTATTCCTCATTTCTGCGCTGTTCGCTGACTGAAAGTGGATATCAAGGCGATGCTGAGGAGTAAAACACAGCACTGTTAGCAGTCAGCTGCGGTCATGTGTCGAGAAACATCGCTCGTGTCGTGCTTTTCATGTGACGCGCTTCGATCTCGTGCGGTTTTCTCATGAAGTCAGGGCGACATTGGCAGAAGATTTTGTGTGAATGTGCTCGACGGTTCATCTGTGTTTATTTAGCCTCAGTTAACACACAAGCCCCTGTTGGTGAGATAAGTGAGCGCTGTGAGACCGCCCAGAATAAAACCCAGAGCAGGAGCTGCTGCTGACACTACTGTGAAAACTTTCAAAGTAAGACACATTTACCCCCCCCCCCCCCACACACTCACACACACACTTCAGAGTCCTGTATGACAATGAAGTCAAATCAGTGGTTTGGGTAATTTACTTTATGTTGGAGGGTCTGGGGTGGTCAGTAGTCAAAAGTTGGATTACACAATTTTTCGTATTGCACAGACTTTCTGTGCTGGTTTCATACACCTACAGTATAAATTAGCATATCGTCATTTCCTCAGCTAAACTCAACCAAAGTTTTGAAATGAAAAGATGAACTGTTATCAAAACGAGGGTATTTTAGTTATATCTTCCCTACTAACTGTGAGAAACTCATTCTGCAATATTGTTTACCAAAGAGCTTAAAATGGATCTGCATGTAAACAGACTCAATTCTCCCTTTACCACAGCACATATGTACATACTTCTGCAGTGACCTCAAGATTCTCTTACTAGTTTCTGGAAGTCTTTTTCTACTGTCTTTGTAAAACACTTCAGCAAGACCCTGCAGGTCATCAACCTTGTGGTGAGGAACACCTGTGATTCCAATATGATCCAGGAGGGTGCACATGTTTCTGTCATTCAACTAACAAAACATATTTATATTTCCTTATATTACTTTTACATTAATGAAACATTTATTGTAAGCGTCCTTGATCAGCAGCTGTATTCCACTGTATAATCTGTGTCGCCAGAAATCTGCACAGAAGTTCCAAGCAGACTTTTCTGTATTTCTTTTTCTTTTAGCCCTCAATGTAAAAGTTAATACTTGTATTGCTTAAACTCTAGATATATTGTCACTTACAGTGTTAGTTGTAATTTAATTTAATCTAAGGATGAATTGCCTGATGTAAAACCACTATGTTAATGACCTCTGTAGCCATAAAATGTATGTCGATTTTGGGTTACTCAGCTGATTTTACAATTTCCAATGAATGATCTTTCAACCTTTGAGTTATGTTTAACGTTTGTGTTTAATTTTTTTGCTGAGCTACTTTTTATTTGAAACTTAAAGATCGAGTAACGTGCTATGTCATGCATTCTGACTTCTTTACACTGTTGAATGTGCTGGCTTCTCATGCTTAACATGGTCAACTTGTTAAAAAACGAGTTGGACGCATGATGTAGTATTTCTGTGCTTGATTCACTCCCCCAGCACTCCAACTTGTTTCGGAAAGTTTTTTATAAGTCTGGATCCTTGTTTCGTAACAGGCATCCTATTCCTTTTATTGGGCAATTCTCCAGAAAAGCACGCCCACGGCAAGGCGAATGAAATAGCCTGCCCACGTGCCAACGAGCGATAGGAATGCTGCCTTCACGTGCTCTCGGAATTTCGATAATTCCCACTTCAACCTGGAAATAATTTATGGAACGGTGCTCTTTTAATGTTAGCAGATACTTGTAATGTTTTAATGTTAGTAAATACTTGAAATGTGACTAAATCAAGACCATACATACTTCAAGGTTGAAGTGGGAGTTATCGAATTTCCGAGAGCATGTGAAGGCAGCAGAAGACCCGCTTATCAAGATCGGCTGCACTGTGGGCCTGCAGCTGCAGCTTGTTGCTCTTGCGATAGTGAAGTTGAGGTGTGTTTGTTTGCTCACGGCATTTCAGTGATGGATGTTATTTAAACAGTGGATATAAAGCTGGATTTGGAGATGGTTTGAAACTGACAGATGGAGCGGTTCCAGTGCTAAAAGATGCCGGATATGAACCGCACGCGGTAAGTCAAACTAAGTCTGTGTTTTGTTGGCAATCGGCACGTACGTGCATAATGTACAAAACACAATGGAATGCGATGATGTGTTGTTGTGTGCTCGTGCTGTAGTTCTGTCCCCCCTGCCTGCCTCCAGCAGCTTGTCTTTTTCCGGAAATAATCGTACAGCTGTATCTCTTTTATAAATGTGATCAAACTAAATACTCTTCGAAGATACAACGTATGCAATACTACTGTACTTAAGATTAATATGAGATTGGCAGAAACGAGTGTGTTACCTGATCTTTAACATTAATAAAAAAAAACATTTTTCCAAATTATGTCAGTCTTTCAATACACCACTGAGTGTTTGCTAGATGATCATGAATTCTTATACTCTTAGGAATAAAGTGTTGATTGTCTGTTATTGTCAAACAGCTGTGCCTGACACGGCCCCCTGCAAGTGGCCAGAAAGATAACATAAGCCACCTTGGCATGACCAGGACAGGTATATAGCTGCATATTATTTAAACTCTTGGCAACCAGAGTCACAAACTCTTGATATATGCCTGGGTCACTTTCAGGTTGGTAGATCTTTTCTTCTCATCACAGGAGGTCTGAAGTGTTGAGGTCTTGCTGGCTCTGTTGAATGACCCGAGTAAGATTCTGTATATTTTACATGGGTGAGGATATGTCGGTGTTCTTGCTTATGTCTGCCAACTGTATAGCTACTTGAGGCTCTGTTGATTTTGGACAGACAAGAAATGCCCCATCAGCACATCACTAGTTTTAAAGAATCTGTTTTTGAACCAATGACAGAATGTTGCCAAGACCTACAGTACTGCAGATTGACCTGGAAATCATAGTGCTTTAACACTAGATCTTTCTGAGCACTCTTTTCTTCACTTAAGGATTATAAGCAAGGCATCCAAAAACGGGAGTGTTTACAGTTATTGGCCCTGCCCCAGAGTTGTGCACTCGAGTCTCATGACTTAGACTCGACTCGGGTCACAAATTTGATGACTTGCGACTCGACTCGACAAATTCAGAGAAGACTTCGACTTGAACACTATGACTCGGGAAGTCTTTATATATTTTAAAACGAAACATTGAAGTTGTGATCACAGTCGGCTGTTCTCTGGAGCGAATCACAAGAGATGCGCGCTGTTTGGCTCTGTGCCAGAGAAAGCCTCACACATTGTGACGCGGGCGCTTGTCATTTATCAAAACTGTTCAGTGTTTTAAACCACATAATGTTTATTTCATATTTTGGACAAATAGTCCATAAATTAGAAACAAGTGCTAGTAAACTGTTAATAATGTGTTTAAAATACTTAACTTCTTTGTAGGCAGCAATTATAACCCTTTCAACCTTAAATTTAAGACGTTTTATGCATCTCAAACGCATCCAATTGTTTAGGAAATAGGCTAATAAAGCTCACTATTCTCCCTGGTCTCCCTCACGCTCGTGTCCCAGCCATTCATTTCATGTTGGGAGAAATGGGTGAGCTTGCATGTTGTAAATCCGCCCGACTTGAACTGCATTGCAGTGCATAGCCCTAATAACCTGGCATCAAATGATGGTCTTAAAACGCAAAATATATGTACACATGTTTAAACATAAATATCAGAAAATCCACATTTCTGCGCATGCGTGGTAGCCCTTCGTAAGCATGAGGTGGTCAGTTGTTTCATTTGAATGGAGGAACGTCAGACGGAGCGGGAGGTGGGAAACCCAAAATCTGTTTTATGAAATATGTCGTTTAGGCAGGCGCGCAGATAGCACTAGGGACGGGGGGACATGACCCCCTCAGATCCCGATCCGTCCCCCTCACTTTCCCTACAAAAGCGACAAACATCGGTAAAACTGAGGATCAATCAGGATTTCCGCTATGTAAAGTTACATTAGCCTAAGTAGTGGCGGACAGGGCCGCTGCTTTTTAATTATTTTGCCGTCACTGCTTCAGAACCGGGTCGGCCACCGACATTTACGTTCTCTGTGCTCTCTGTGTGCTGCTGGCTGCTAGCCTGCTAAGACTCCTGACCCCGCCCCCGGGGTCCTACGAGAGGCTGTTAGCTGCCTCAATTGTGCCTGTAGTAGTGGTAACCATAGCGATCAAATGCCATGTTGATGACTGAGCTGGTGATATTTCTGGACTGAAAAAAATGGACTGCGTAACTGCCACATAAAGGCAATGAAGAGACGATTTTTGTTTGCCTGTTGATTTTTCCCAGATGTGGCAGACAAGTTTTGTTATATAATTGTATAGCTAGTCTTTTGCACTTAGCAAACACAGCAAAACGTGGAGAGCATGACTATGCAATTAGGTGAGTGGACAGAGGCAAATAGCGAATTAACACAAAAAGAATGGTTGGATAAATCAAACAATTTATTGTCAGGAAAAATGATTTATCTGGATTTGCAATACTAAATTAGGGTCCTGGCATAACATTATTATCTAACCCAATGTGCTCTATAAATTGACTGAGGTAAAATGACAGATTTATGTTTAAATGTTTAAATAAAACATATTTTGCAGAAGGCATGAAGTTTTGGTGGGTGATAAGCACTAGACAAATAACCGTTTGATCATGCATTGCTAGTGTTGATAGGTAGGCCTTTGTTCGTTGTTGTTTATCCATGATTTCAAATAAGAATCCTCCAATGGCTTTTTAGTGCAAACCATTAGCCCAACTTACGCAAGGTAAATACTAGAGCACTAGTTAAAGCCCAAATTATTAGCTCATTTAGCTCATAGAAGGTATTTTTGTGATGATTTCAACTTGTTTGCTAGCCTGCCTAAATGCATTCCATGTAGGCCTACACAATATCTAAGAGAATTGCTCTCTCAAACTAGCTAACGGTTGCTTTCATGCTTATAATTTATGATCGCTTGCTCATTCTGTGCAATCCGAAGCATACAGCATTACATTTTACGTTGACAGTCATAGCACATTTCTCGAATACAAGCTCTGTGGTTTTGCCTGTAACTAGCTAAGAGAAATAAAAGCTAACATAAAGAATGATTGTAGAATGTAACGTTAAGTGTTTCTATTAAAACGTTATACCACACACATAAATCAGGTGGAGCCCAAACGAAAAAGATATGTTTATATTTGATTTTTATAGATTGAGTTTTATAGATTGATTTACAATGTTTGTTTTTATTTTGGAGGGCAGGGAGAACAAACTGGACACAGAGTTAGAGAAAGGTCAGAGATAATGAAGAAAAGAGTGAACCATTTCTTACAACTAAAACACATTGCCCAGTCATTAGTATTGCAAAAAATATTTTCTTACTTTCTATAGTCTTACAAAAATGATGTTCAAATATGTTTTATAGTCAACGGATTATTTAACATGAAAATGTATCCCAAAATAAAAATCCTGACATGATTTATTCACCTTCATGTTGTTCAATAACATTTTGATTTATGTTGTATACTTAAATTTTATTGCAAAGTTAATAATTAATTTATAACAATAAATAATTGAATTAATGTATCGTTTAATGAAAATTGCACTGTGTTTGTGATAAAAAATGTTTAGTATTCCTGGAAACCTTGAATATACTATTCAAGACAAAAGAACAACAATTTTATAACTTAATACCTAAATTCAATTTTGTACACTATATTATAATATAAACTACATACAGTATACAGTAATATTACAGTTATAGAGGTCAGACCCAAAACTAGAATGGTTAGAATAGCTGGTGTGTTCCATACAGCTTTTATCGATAAGCTTATCTTCAGTCAGGTGTGTGAAGTAAATTTCTACCACAGTGCCCTTAGTTATATCATATAAAACATCGTGAAGCCTTTCTGACATAAATTAATATAAATCTACGATACTATTTAATACAGTGAAACTGATTTGGGGAAAGAGAACCAATGACTTGTTAAAGACTTGAAGTTTAAACTTGAGGAGGACTTGGACTCGACTTGATTGTGTTGACTCGGGACTTGACTCGAGACTTGCATGCAAAGACTTGAGACTTACTTGTGACGTGCAAAGCAATGACTTGGTCCCACCTCTGCCCTGCCCACCCTTGGACAACTTCCAACAGACTTGTAATTCTTCCTCTTACACTGAAGAAATGACAAGCTTGTTTCCTCTTTTTTATTCCTTTTTGACTACGTAATCATGGTTCGGTTTGCCTAAACTAAACTAAAAATAAGACATACGTTTTGCTTTATTGGATTTTTTTTATTGTTCAGAAGCTATGCAACCAAATACACATGACAGAAATGTTCATGTTGAAATCTATGTTGTTTCATTTCACATTATCTTACGGTTCATTTGCTCTGGCTAGCTCTGTGATATTAGACATCTGAGCTGATGTGACTTAGAAAAGGCAAAATGAACGAGTCAGTCTGTATTTACCTTGGCATGTTTTTTTGCAGTGTGTAAGACAGTGGTCTTCAACTACTTTTATTTGAGGGCCAGATTCCAAAAGTATAAAAAGGATGAGGGCCAGGTTTTTTTACCACATCCTCATTTCTTCTGCTATTTTGTATTGTAAAGTCCAATCGCATTCATGTGCCCCACGCACTTAGAAGGGCAGATCCTTTGAAGTGCAAGTTCTGGAGGGAGATTAACAGCTGTTTTTCCTAAATATATCCATTTAAATCATTCATAATGAATGCAGTAATAAAAACAACACAGTTTTTCCTTTATCTCTGAGACAACCGTTCAGGTTGTGTATACCCTTTCTGCGGTTACTGTCAAGGGCACAAGATGCGTTTTGGAATGCGACCTATCGCGTGCGCAAACCGACTGCCTGTGGCTGTGAATTTCTGATTATAACGTTGTAAATAACATTAAGTTTATTGGACAGCCTGACAACGCTTTGTATTACGTCAATATATCGTTACTAGCCGCTCAAATTACTTTGGTACTGAATGTAACAGCATTTTTGACTTTCGAAGATGTGGCATCTCAGGACGTGCATTTCTTAAAGCACACCATTCCTAAAGTCTCTCCACTTATTTAAATAGTAGGGCGGCAAGGTAAAGATGATTGGCGGGCCACATGGCCCGCGGGCCGCCAGTTGACTAGCCCTGACGTAAGATATTGATTCAGTAACACCAAACTCTCTTTCAGTAGGCAAATCTACCTCCACCCCAGTTCCTCAACCTGACAACTAAATCTTGCTCTGTTTTATCCATAAACTCATCAAGTATATTCTACACTACACAAAAAGTAGCTGTTGATGAGGAGGAAGTGGACGCCTGAGAGACAGAGGATGAGAAGGAACGTGGGAGAGGTGGAGGATGAGGGGGGCATGTGAGAGGAGGAGGATGAAGAGAACATGTGAGAGGCGGAGGAGGAAGAAGACGGATAGTGGCGGATGAGTAATGGCAGATGAGGAGGAGGAGGAGGACATGCAGGAGGAGAAAGATAAAGACGCTCAAGAGGCAGAGGATGATGAGGAAGAGGATGAGCCAGAGGTGGAAGATGAGGAGGACGCGCGAGAGGCAGAGGATGTTTCCATGCTGGCCCAGTTCCACATCCTGACAACTAAATCTTGCTCTATCGCTCTTGCTCTATCTGTTTTATCCATAAACTCTATATTCTATACTACACAAAAAGTAGATGTTCAGTAGATCTGGGATGAAAGGAATAGAAACAATAAGGTTGGGTTAGTTGGCTAGTTGTTACTCAAAATGGAGATACCAGATGGAGATATTGTTACTGCACCCCTTTACATGGAATTCTTTGTAACTCCTATATTGGTGACTGTTCAAGGAATTGACTTTCAGAGTGTTCCTTCCGTCTGTAAAATGTGTACAACAAGTAGGAATGACAGATAATGACAGACATTACATTTATGCATTTGGCAGACGCTTTTACGACTTACATTGCATTACATTTACATTTACTATACATTTTGATTCTGAGTATGTGCAATGGGATCAAACCCACGACTCTGTTGTTGTTAGCGCCATGCCTACAGGAAGACTTGCCACAAGACAATGATTTACCACATCCCTAAGAGGAGAGGGTTTCCAGCAAATTTCTGACACATTTATTGTTTTATCATTTTACAGTATATATGCTTGGTAGCAAGCAACTCTACTATCATCAAGGGAGCATAAAACTTTGAAAGGTCTGACCATTGATTCATACTCCAGCCTTATGGTTAACGACAACAAAGGACAGCTGTAGTATCTCCAAGATTATTATTAGTCAGATGTTGTTCTTTCATAGCTCATGAAATGTAATATCTGAATTATGTGTAAACTATAGTGTCGACTTTGTTTAGGATGAAAATGTTAATCTTATGCTACTTCATGTGGAAAATGTTACTTCATATTGAAATCTGATTCAGTATGAATTCATATCACAAACTTGTCTAATCTGAGCACAAATATTGCAGAGATATCTCCGAAAATCCAGAGGACATCTCATGCTTCTTGTGGGTATCTCACAAGGAGGTTTTACCAGGTTGTTTGTCTTAAAGAAATATTGTCATTTCATTGTGGTTTGAGAACGGTTTGAGACATTAAAGACATCTTATGTCTGATGCAAGGACAGTTTTGCAACCACTCACTGTTGCTTCACGAAGGTTCACCCACACCTCATGAATACTGTATGTAAAAAACAGGTTGAGAGACGACATTTACAATAAGACAAAGGAAGAGTTCATGACATGAAAAAATCCTGGAGACTACTGCAGGCCAACCAGTTATGATTTGAAGGAAAATATATCAGATGCATAAAAAGGACAGTGGGGCCGCAGAGAGCAGACATGCTTAAACACCGCTCTTCTTTTTTTCCTGTTCAAACATAAGGGCGCCCATTTGTTTCTGGGCAATGTGCCAATGATCCAGCGACCTGCTGGTTGCCTCTGATATTACATTCCTCTGGCACTGGATGTGCCCTGTCTGACGCCAGCCCTCCACAAGAACTCGCAAGTAAATATTTCCAGCTGTCAATGTTGTTGTGCTCTCTAGTGAGGTAATTCATTGTATTCTCATCCATCTAAAATGATTTTAAAAAGTCCAGATTCAGGCTCCAGATTATTTATTACATTTAAAAGCATCAATGAAGTCTTTGAGGAGTTTTGTTCATTTTCATGTTTGCCAAGGCGATGAAATCAAATAAATGTAGTGTGAGGCGAAGGATAAGGGTGAGGAGGAAGAGGATGTGCTGTGACACTGGATGAATAAGAATGGCAAGTGGTGGCGGATGAGGAGGAGGACGCGCGAGAGGAGAAGGACCCGCAAGGAGTAGAGGATGAGGAGGAAGAAGATGCATGAGAGGCAGAGGATGAGGAGGAAGATGCACGAGAGGTGAAGGATGAGGACACCCGAGAGGCAGGTGAAGAGGGTGCGTTAGAGGCGGAAGATGAGGGGGGCATGTGAGAGGCGGAGGATGATGTGGAAGAGGATTGGCTAGTGGTGGAAGATGAGGAGGCGCATGAGAGACAGAAGATGAGGATGTGCGAGAGGCAGAGGATGAGGAGGACCCGTGACAGGTGGAGGAGGAAGAAGAAGACGGATAGTGGCGGATGAGTAATGGCAGATGAGGACGAGGATGCGTGAGAGGAGGATGAGGAGGAAGAGGACGTGCGAGAGGCGCAGGATGATGAGGAAGAGGACGGGTGAGAGGCGGAGGAGGAAGAAGACTGGTGAGTAGTGGCGGATGAGGATGCATGAGAGGAGGATGAGGAGGAAGTGGACATGCAGAAGGAGAAAGATAAGGACACTCAAGAGGCAGAGGGGGATGAGGACGAGCCAGAGGTGGAAGAAGAGGACGACGAGGAAGAGCCATAGGTGGAAGAAGAGGAGGACGAGGAAGAGCCAGAGGTGGAAAAAGAGGAGGACGAGGAAGAGCCAGAGGTGGAAGAAGAGGAGGACGAGGAAGAGCCAGAGGTGGAAGAAGAGGAGGATGCATGAGAGGCAGAGGAGGAAGAGGACATGCAAGAGGCGGAGGAGAAAGGACATGCGAGAGGCAGAGGAGGATGATGAAGAGGACATGTGAGAGGCAGAGGATGAGGAGGAAGAGGACTGGAGATTAGTGGTGGATGAGGACAAGCATGTGTGAGAGGAAGGGGATGAAGAGAATGGTTGAGAGGCGAAGGATGAGAAGGAAGTGTGAGAGAGGGAGGACGAGGTTGCGCAGGAGATGTGGAGGATGCAAGAGAGGAGGAGCATGAGCACAGATTAAATGGTTTTGAGGCGATTGTTTGATTTTGAAGTGTCAGAAAATTTGGGAAATGTAGTTTCAAGACTTGGTTTTGTTTTTAAGTTGGGGAACACTCGAGTTTCTGTAATATGAGGAGAGCTTTTAACAGCACTGTAATGCCATCTAGTGGTGGAGATGAGTTTTTCTATTAAATAGTTTTCTTTCATAATATTTAAATGTCAGTTTCTGTAATTGGTCAGGACAATTCAGGTATAGAACTTGCACAACCAATGTAGATTTATCTTTGACTTTATCTGACTGTGTTCTATTTAATCTTTTGCTGTCTATGAGAAACAACTGTGACGTTGACTGATCTCATATGTGATTTGTCGTTTTCACAGGATTTACAAATAGTGAAAAAGAGCAGCGCAGTACAACTTGTGTCAGTACAGCTGCCCTCCATTAGAATTGTTTAGATTTAGCCATATCCTCAACTGAATGAGCTTTAGGAAATACTCATTTTCTGAAAACTACAGCTGTCAACTCATCCTTTTCATTTAAAATTTGTTTTACTGAAATGCATCCATACATGTGGATGTCCACACATCTAATGTGAGACATCAATGCAGCCTTCTTTTACATCGAACATTTAAAGGGGACTTTCCATGAAAATCTGACTTTTTCAATGTTTAAGTGCTATAATCAGGTGTCTGGTGCATCTACCAGCGCAGAAAACGTGAAAAATGACAATCCAGTAACTTTGTTTACGTGAGCATATCTCTGCAAGCCTGTGAGAAAACTAGCCGTTCAGATTTCGCTCGCTTTCTGACGTAGGTAGTCGTTCTTATTATAATATTACCGCCCCCTTTTCTGAACGTGTCCACCCATGTCGCTGCCGCCATTTTTGCGTTTCTCATTCGCTTTATGTGACCCTTCTTTTGTCGATGGAAGCACACGCTCACAGCCCTGGCTGAGTTTTCTGTGAAAAGGGGGCGGAGACTAGCAGCTCATTTGCGCTTAAAAAGACACACACCAAAACAGCGCGTTTCTCCTCACATGCAAAACTGGGCAATTAGGGCATGGTATAATAAAAGATCTTCGGTGTATTTTGAGGTGAAACTTCACAGACACATTCTGTGGACCCCTAAGATTTATATTACATTTGTGTAAAAGTAGAAAGAAACCTCTCCTTTAATGCTTTTCTGAATGATATTGGATCTAAGGCTTAGTGCGAAACTTTCTTAGCATTTGACAAGATATCGTTATTGTAAGCCAGATGACTTTGTACCTGTTTTTCAGTGCTGCAGTTGGTTAAAAAATACAGCAGAGACCAGATCCAAAGTCCTCTTTTCCCATAGTGTTATATGACCGGAAATAAGTCTGCCGACCCAAAAGCTCACCGGCGCCATCTTGTGGAATTTTTTTTATTACAATACATTGTTAGGATAATTGTGTTCAAGTTTTAGAGCTTATTCATGTTTATTTAAGACATTTTAAAAACGGATTTTTTCCATAACTAAACACTTAATAAAAACTTGAAAAAGAGGACACCTAGAGGTTGAGCATTTGACTGATGTTCTGAACCAAACCTAACCTGCCCGGACCAGCTTAATGTCCCTAAGCTTCAGGGGTTGTCAGTTTGGTCTTTTTTCATATTTTTTCATTACATTAATTTTACATGTGTTTCGTTACACCATCACCATCAATGAAGTTCTATGTAACAAAAGTTTGGTGTGCTTTTAATCACTCCCGCTGTATTTTACCGTGAAAAAAAGTATATTTATTGCTATTTTAAATCTTTTACAAACTCAAAATAAAACCTAACAATGCATCAACATGAATATTTAGATCACGTTTTTTGATTGACTGGTGTATCTTGCCCTGAACCGCAGGCGTGGTCCTCAGGTTGAGAAGGAACACTTGATGTCTGCAGGTGCTCTGTAGGGTTGATCATATGATCAGGGTGTGGACTGAGGATATCTGGGGATGTATGAATCGGCTGGGGATTTGACTGCAGCTGGTGATGGGGCAGGAGGCTTCTTAATCCTGCAAAAAGCTGGTTTATTAAGGCCTCCATAGAGTGAGTGTGTTCGGCGAGCACTCGAGCAATGAGTCGTTCCTCTCGGGCATGACTCTGTTCAAGGTGACGCTCCAGCCACATGTTTTGTGTCTGCTGCATTCTTTCAAAAAAGTGTTGATACTGTGCATGCAGTGCAGTGCAACATGGGCTTTTTTCTTTGAACATGTCTGAAACACAGAAAGAGAAAACTCATAGTATAAGCTACAGTAACAATTACGATCGTTAGGCTCCCAAGTGTGTCTCCTGGTAAATCCTGACATCTAATTTACATCTGTACATTAATTAAGTTTTCTAACACTTTCAGTTCAGAAAACAGACAGATAAAATCACACTAAGTGTCAAATGATAAATCCGAAGAAAATCAGACCTTGAACAGAGGGCTGCTGGGAAGTGGATGCCGGGGTACAGTTGATGATCTCTAAAGAAATGGACGGTTGGGTGGATGTGGTGCTTTCTGCCGGAGCTGAGCTCTCATGTAATGGTTGTGTGAGAATAAGTGGCTCATTCTCTGTTTTCATTGGCTGGATTTCTTCGATTCCGCTTTCCTCATCATCCACACCATTTTCTTTGACAGAAAAAAACAAGGTTAGAAACTCACAAAGCTATCACTAAAGATTAGGGGTGTTGGGAAAAATCGATTCCCGTAACTATCGGAATTCTTTTTAAAACGATTTAAAAATCGATTGGCTTATCTCAGAATCGATTATTTTTTTTATTTTACTTCTCCTAAGCGGTGGTGGAGTTACCACTTTTATTCCAACAGAGGGCGTAAAGCATATGTTTGTATCTCTATTAGACGACGTCGTATCCGTTTTAAGATGGCGCGAGGACGCAAAAATCATGGCCGAGTCAGCGGATCAAAGCTCAGAAATTATTTCTGCACCTTCACGTTTCAAATCCCAAGTGTGGAAACACTTTGGATTTTACGCTTTACCGGGAAAAGCAGCACTACACATGACTATAACGGTATGCAAACTCTGCCATACACTGAGTTTCATGGTTCAAGGTACTTTAAAATATACACTGTGTATGTGTATGCTCCTGAAATAAAAGTTCAGAAAGATGTGGTGCATTGTTTTTGTTAATATGACTCATAATATACAGCAGGGCTATTCAATTAGTTTGTCATGAGGGCCAGTTCATGAAAAGCATCCCAAATGAGGGGCCGGAGACATATGGCTTGCAATATGAGGGATGACACAACAACAATAAGAAATCCGTTTGATTTTTTCCCAAATTCCGTTTTTTCTGTTTTAATTTTTCTGCATTTTCCGTCCTTCACTATACAATAGTAATATATTTGCCCACATGAAAAAAATACTTCAGTATACTACAGTATTCACTTATAAACTATATTAAAAGCCTGCAGTAGATACAGTACGTTGAACCATACAGGGGAAAATAAAAATAGAAATAATAGAATCTTACATAATACATTTGAAAGATTTTGTGCCATTCCGTGTTATACAGCAAAATCTGTTTAATGCCTGAAATCCGTGATTCAATCTTAGGGCCGTGTATGTTGTATTTTTACATTTTTGCCACTTAAGACACAAAGTTTTTTCCTACATTTAAACATGCTGATGTTGTATGTTAAACTGCACAACAACAACATTGGTGCATTGTAAGATGCTCAAGCAGCCTTTTCTACATTCGAACATGTTCATGTGTTGTATTTTAAAACGGCATAACAAAAAAGGAAACTTCAGTGAGTGAAACAACATGAACCTACACAGGCGCTATTCTCCGACGCGCTGTTCTCCGCCCTTGCCTCTGTACTTTTGAAATGGTGGTCCTATTCGTGCTAGCAAAATGTCAGAAATGAAACTAATAAAATTTCTCATCCGTCATCGTCCTGTTCAACACGTCCCACAGTAGAGAGTCGCGCTACTCGCCTAATGTCACGTGACTCCTGCTTGGTGTTGCTGGAGCTCGTGCTGAATGGAACAGGCACGCGTCACTTCAGTACTGTAGGGTCCGTTCCCGACTGAACATCTCCGGTTACTGTCGTAACCTCGGTTCCCTGAGAGGAGGGAACGAGACATTGCGTGAAATGCTAGGTGAATCCACTTCTCCAACCTTTACTGAATCCTTATTGAATAACGCCAGTGAAAATAAAATGTAACTGGCCAATGCCAGTCAAGACGGCGCTTAGGGGCTTGCGCCGCCCCTATATAACTCACCGTCTGGACCGCATTCCTCAGAATCTTACGACTGAAACATTACAGCGCGACGATCTGAGCACGCGAGCATGGCGTTTTACACAATGTCTCGTTCCCTCCTCTCAGGGAACCGAGGTTACGACAGTAACCAGAGACGTTCCCTTTCGAGAGAGGTCTCTCTACATTGCGTGAAATGCTATGGGAACCGAATAAAATCACACCGTGAGAGCAGCAAAGAGTGAAAACTAGCGCTCCCCCGCATGATCAGGATAAAAGAGGAGAAAAACCTCCCCCTTCAGCCACAGGGCGTAACCTCGAGCACGAGTATCAAGCCCATTGGATCCCGCGCAAGCGGGAGCCAATCCGATCAGTCCTAAGTTTTGGCAAAAATTTGCATACCACTAACTTTTTAGTGTGAACTGAGCTGTGATGCCGCGCTAGGTTTAGAGCGGCAAGACATACAGCAAAGAAATTATGTTAATGGCGATAGATAGCAGCGCACGGAATAGCTGGGCGCCTGCTAATAAGAACTGCCGGAGGCAGGTTGTCCCCGCCGGCGAAAAAGGACACCTAGTAGCTCGACGAGTGGAATTGAACGGGGCGAAAACAAATACTGTCATTCCGCATAACCGTCTCAAGTCGCAATACATACGGATCCAAGCTATGCAGAAAGCGTCGTCTACCGGTTCATAGGCGTAGACGCTACACCTCCCCCACCGCATAGCTAAGCCGTTAGTCGCAACAGGCAGCTGTGGGTGGTGCCGAAACAGACAGTACTTGTGCCGCTAGAGAGGACACATCCAGCCTGTAAAATCTGGTGAAGGTCGAAGACCAGCCCGCTGCTGCACAAATGTCCTGAACAGACACCCCTCTCGACCAAGCCCATGAAGAGGCCACAGCTCTAGTAGAGTGGGCCCTAAGATCGATCGTGCAGTCCAAGCCCTGACTGGCGTATGCCAGCGCAATCGGCCACGGAGGCGCTGCCAGCAGCTCCATTAGGTCGGGAAACCATGGCTGATTCGTCCATCTCAGGGCGGTCAGCGTCACGGCAGCTTTCTCTGTTCTGATTTTGCATAGCACCAATGGTAAAATCTTCACTGGTGGAAACGCATAGAGGCTGGCTCTTGGCCACGGGCTCGTGAGCGCATCCCCCCGCAGCGGGGAGCTCGACAGGGAGAAGAACAGAGGGCAATGCGTATTCTTCTCCGTCGCGAAAAGATCGACATCCGCTTTTCCAAACCGATCCCAGATCAAGCTTCCTGACTGAGGGTTCAACCTCCATTCCCCATGAGGGGGGCCGTCCCTCGACAGCATGTCCGCTCCGCAGTTCATCTGACCTGGCACATGCATCGCCCTGATGGAGAGCAGGTGACGATCGGCCCAAAGGAGGAGTTGCACCGCCTGCTCGAAGAGGGCTCGTTAACGGACACCGCCCTGTCGATTTATTTATGACACTACTGACGTGTTGTCCGTACGAATCAGTACATGTTGCGACTCGATCTGCAGGAGAAAGCACTTGAGGGCCAAGAAAACCGCTTTCAACTCTAAGCGGTTGATATGTCACTGTCTCTCTGACTCCAACCAGGAGCCCGAGGCCGGGGCGCCGTCGCACAGGGCTCCCCATCCCGTCAGAGACGCGTCCATCGTAACCACTTTCTGCCCTGTGATAGGACCCAACTGGACGTCGCGGTGATACATGTCGGGGTTGCGCCAAGGCTTCAGGGTGTTTAGACATCCGCGTGTTACCGTGACTCTCACGTGCCCTGCTAACCAAGCATTTCTTGGCACGCGGGACCTCAGCCAGAGCTGGACGGGACGCATGAACAATAAACCGAGGTGGCACACTGCGGTTGCTGACGCCATCAGCCCCAGAAACCTCTGAAACACTTTTAGCGAGACGGGACGTCCCAGACTGAAAAGGCACAAGGTCGACGTGATACGCATGGTGATCGATTCTAAGCACACTCCCAAATACACGATCGACCGGCTGGGGAGAAGCATGCTCTTCTGTCTGTTCACACACAGCCCCAATGCTTTCACGTGCGAAAGGAGCCTGCATACATGGGCATCGAGCATCTTTTGCGAGTGGGCTAAAACTAGCCAATCGTCCAAATAATTCAGAATGCGCATACCGCTCGCTCTCAGAGGGGATAAAGCCGCATCCACTATCTTTGTAAAAGTGCGCGGAGTTAACGCCAGCCCGAAGGGGAGCACCATGAATTGGTACACGGTCCCCTCGAATGCAAACCTCAGAAAGCACCTGTGGCGAGGGGCTATTTGAACATGAAAGTATGCATCCTTTAGATCCACTGAAATAAACCAGTCCCCGGGCCGAGTCTGCGCGAGGATCTGTTTTATCATCAACATTCTGAAAGTACGTTTGTACAGCGCACGATTGATGGGTCTCAGGTCTAGAATCGGCCGGAAGCCCCCCATCTCTCTTTGGAACAACAAAATAGCGGCTGTAGAAGCCGCTCTCTCTCGCTTGAGGGGACTACCTCTATCGCTTGCTTCGCGAGGAGGCTGTCGATCTCCTTTCTCAACAGCGGTATATTCCGCGGGGAGACTACGGATGGGACCACACCATTGAAGCGGGGCGGCCTGCGCCAAAACTGGAGCGAGTAGCCATTCTCTACTATATTCATCACCCAGGGCGAGATACCCGGGATGGACTGCCATGCTTCCTTGCAAAGCTGCAAGGGACGCAACGTCTCGTTCTGCACTCTCCGGGTTATCCCGCGCGAGGGGGAAACCGCCGTTGGCGGACTCAGCGGCGGCATATGACCGCCTCTCCGAGCTCCGCCGAGAGAGCTCTGACTCGCGGTAACCAGAGTATGAGACGGGACATAAGGCGGGATTGGTGCATCGCCGTAAAGCCGGGGGTGCGACCAGCTTGGCACAGGATGAGACAACAGCAGCTCGCGGCACGGAGGCGGCGAGCTTGCTGCGTTCATCAGAGGAGGAAGATGCTCTGATTGTGAAAAGTGTGCATTTTTGTTACATTTGACACAACAACATCCATAACATAATCGTTCTCTGCTCAAAGGTCCCCCGTTGAGCACGTTCCTCCTCCCAGCGAACTCATCAGGAACTCTGCTTCGGCCCCGACGCCGAACCTCCCCTTGGGCGACGATCCTTCCCCGGGCCGTGGTGCTTCCTGGGCATGTCTCGCCACTGTTTGGGGCGAACCGCTGGTTCGGGAGCTGCGGCGGCGGAGGGGGCCGCGAGCGTGGGCTGCTTCACCGGTCTCTGCGCCGAGCACGCAGATGAGGATCGGTGACGCGAAGACAGCTGGGCGGGGCGTCTGGGGAGTACCTGGCTCATAGCGCGCAAGCGCTTCTGGTCCTCCGTGAAACGCTGGATGACGGCATCCACAGCGTCCCCAGATAGACCAGAGGGAGACAACAGAGCATTCAGGAGGGCTCTCTTGTCCGCCTCCTTGAGATCCGTGAGCGTCAGCCACAGGTGATGGTGGAGCGCAACCATGAAGCCCATGGTGCGGCCGATGGCTTGGGCTGTGCACTTAGTGGCCATGAGCGCGAAATCCGTGGCCGCGCGCAGGTCCTTAACGCCGTCCGGGTTAGGTTTTTCCCCGTCCAGAGAACGCAGCAGCGGAGCCTGGAAAACCTGGAGGACCGCCATGGTGTGTAGAGCAGAGGCAGTCTCCCCAGAGGCGGCATACGCCTTCTCTGCTATGTGGTGCGGTCATCCGGCACGGTTTAGACGGCAGCACCGCCTCGGATCGCAGCGATGACGAAGACGGACCCAGGTGCGCCGCAATCGCCTGCTCGATGGCGGGAATGCGCGCATAGCTGCGGGCTTCCGCCCCATCCACCAAGGAGAAAATGGCCGATCCTGAGGCGTGTGTGCGCGCCGACTGGGGCGCAGACCACGCTTTCACGACCTCCTCGTGGACATCTGGGAAAAAAGGCGCACGTTTCTTCTGGGCGGCGGCCCGGCTGAAGAAACCACGTGTCCAGCTTACTCCTCGCCGGCTCGTCGGGGGAGTTCCACTTGAGGCCAAGGTCTTGTACGGCCCTGGTGAGAACACGGACGAGCTCTTCGGGAAGCGCGGGAGGAGCATCCCACTCTGCCCGCTCCTTCTCCGACGTCGCTAGCTCCTCTGACCCCGACAGATCCCTGTGCGAAGCCGCCAGCGACATGAGCTCGTCTTCATCTCCCGAAGCGCCAAACCGGATCATCTCCGTAGCTTCATCAGCGGGACAGAGGCTCTCATCCGCGAAGAACACTGGAGACCCGGGGGGCCAAGAGCGATGACGGCGGTCCAGCTCTTTATCTCCCCGGGACGCTGCCTAACAAAATCTCCGAGGGCGGGGACTCTTTGAGCCTTAAGCACCCGCACCGGAAGGTCTTCGCAGTGCGGGCAGTTAGACTCAGAGAGAGCCCCCTCTGCATGGGCCAGACCCAGGCAGAGCACGCAGTGTGAGTGCGTGTCCTGCGGGGCGATGGGCCCCGAATTCTCAACAGCATGCAAAAGGTGATTGAAGGAGAAAGATTCTGAGGAATGCGGTCCAGATGGCGAGTTATATAGGGGCGGTGCACGCCCCTAAGCGCCATCTTGACCGGCATTGGCCAGTTACATTTTATTTTCACTGGCGTTATTCAATAAAGATTCAGTAAAGGTTGGAGAAGGGGATTCCCCTAGCGTTTCACGCAATGTAGAGAGACCTCTCTCGCAAGGGAACTACATTTACTCTAGAGATTCTTTTTCACACTATGCTACTTGAAGGGCCGGAACAAATTACATCGAGGGCTGGGTTCAGCCTGCGGGCCGCCAATTGAATAGCCCGGATATACAGTCTCTTCAATGGTATGATCAAGTATTTTCCTAGTCTTTAATAAGCAAACAAAAATCCCAATAAATTGTAATATCGACTCGCAATAGTTACATAATCGCAATACTCAATAATCGCAATATATATTGAATCGGCACACAAGTATCGGGATAGTATTGAATCGGCAAAGTAGTTTATCGTTACACCCCTACTAAAGATGCACTATAGACCACTTCGGAAGACGTAAACAACACTGGTCCAGAAGCACATCCTGTTTCAGTTTTTAACGCTACACAAACAAAATACAATCAACAGAACATTTACAACTGAATCGAATATCTTTGAGATTTAATGAGATATGTACGATTAAAAAAGATACAATGATCAAATGAAACCAGCAGAAACAAGTGGTCTGTATATGAATAATTGCAATATACTGTGTCTCTATATATGTGATTACTTTACTGTTTCTGTCATTTCTGTCTTTTGATTTCCATACTGTTCTTTCCTTCTGTATTTACTGTAAAGCTGCTTTTCAACTATGTAACGTTTTAAAAAGCGCTATAGTATTAAAATAAATTAAATAAAGGATTGCATTGGTTTTTATAACTTATGTACTGATCTCTCTCTTTTCATTGTTCGTTCATTCATGCATGCCTATTTTAAATTGGGCATTATATTTACTTAATATTTAATAATTTTGACATTCAGTATCTTATTAAAGTTTAATATACACTCTTGTTTATTAGCATTCAAAACGATCCACTTACAAACAGACTTTTCCTCCTTGTATTCTGTGTATTCTACACATTTCTCACGTTCATGTTTTTACATCTGTACTAATACGCATTTACTTTAAAGCTTGTTTTGCAACAATGAAAAAGTGTGAAAAGCGCTATAGCAATCAATAGAAATATGAGTTTTCCCCCACTGAACTGAAAGGGTTCTACTTATTTCTACACTCACAGTGTGTAACTCACCATCACATTCATCCTCGTCAAAAGTCAAGCACTCGTTTTCCGCGACGGGAGATTCGTCTTTACAGTGGACATCATCTGACGTTACAGTCTGATTTGACGTTACCGAAGGTCTGTGGCCAAAAATCTCTTCCATTGTATCGAAATGCTTAAACGCTCCATCAGAACTGGAAATATTTTGTCTTTTTGCCTTGTAGTAAATGGATTTGAGCGTTTTCCAGCGGTGTTTCACCTGGTCACATGAGCGAATAAAGCCCGCTGCTTTATGTTTAGCGCAAACCTTTCTGAAGATGAGACTGTTGCGACGCTTTCGTCCGTCTTTATATCGATCTATATTCATCTCCCTTAATGTCTGCAGGAGAAAATCTGTCTCCTCCTCGCCCCAAAAATGTCTTTTTCTGCTGGACATCGCACAATCACTTTCTTACGCACATGTAAAAATGTAAATGATTTTTTTTTTTTTTTACATAAAATCGATATTCAGAATCAAGTGTTTTCACGGGAAATTCAGACTATTGCATTCGGATCCCACACCAAAGGATAAACGAGGATACAAGACGACACATACTGCCTCTTCAGAGCACAGCCAATTAGAAAGCTCCGCTCCGCCTCCAGGCTTTCAAATGTCTCACTCTCATTGGTTGTGTAGTTTAGGAGTTGCAGCCTTATAGGATTGTAAACCTGTCAATCAATGTTCATGGCGCCTTTCTCTTTTCTGCAATGAGATTAGGGCAGTCGGATTATAGCCTTCGTATGACGTTTATTCGTGAAAAACTAGGACATATAATATTTACATAATTTGTTTGTGAATCAAACAGTGTTCTCTTTAAAAACATCAGTAGAACAGAAAGATATGAATTAGAAACGGACCTAATGCCTTGTAATGTACAATCTATATAAAAAAACGTTAATGTTAATAATTAATGTGTCAATAATATTTATGAACGTATTGTAATTTATTTATGAATAATTCACATAATAAAATACTTATGCGACAACAACAACAATAATAATAATAATACAAATAATAATGATAATATAGTGCTCCAATGCTGTTTAAAATGAATGAACATTTATTTATATAACATTTATATCACATGTTATATAATAATATATTTTTAATGATAATTATATTTTAAAACAACCTTTTTTTATCAACCTCGTATTGTGTATTGCCGCTTGTAGTGACTTTTATTTTGAAAACATTCCACGTCTCATGGTTTCACTTTCTGGTTACGCGCAATAAAATGTGTAATAAACACGTTGTATCTGTTCTCGCTGCTCACTCAAATGTTATTTAGGATTAAATGTCTATAATTTGAAATAAATGTATGTAACGTAACACTAACAAAGCGTTGTTGGTTTGTTTCCCGTACTTTTATTGTGAATGCGTCAGCAGCAGCAGCGTGTTGAGATGTAAACATGGACAGGCCGGACACTACATTCAGTCTGGCTTATATAGTGCTCTCGCTGTGTTTTGTATTTACACCCAATGAGTTTCGCTCGGCTGGTTTTACAGTACAGCACATGTTCTCAGGATGGTTGGGCAGTGAGGACATCAGCTTTATTCAACATCACATCAAGAGAACAACACTAACACTGATCGTCCACTGTTTCCTGCCACTGGGTATGACAACAACACTCATACTGTACACTATTTGAAACTATACACAGTGCAATAATGGAATACCAGCATACTTCTGAATACTACTGTCTGAAGTACACTGCTCTATCAATCTACTACTGTATATCACTCAAGAAGAAGCTGCTCCATAAAAACAAGAGAAGAGAACATTTCTGCAAATTCTAGACAGTTGTCTAGACACGATTCGGTTTCCATAGTTAAGTTCATGTTTTCAACAACAGTTGCTGTGTTTTGGTTCTACACACTATACCGTTGTTAATTCTGCAGTGGAAAAGGTATTCTACTTTCGCTCTAACACGCACGTGTTGTTGTGTACATGTGTGTTGCAGGTTACTACGTAGGGATGTGTTTGGCTGCTCCTGAACAGAATCTTCTATACATCCATCATGCAAGTCAGGGATGGCAAATCTATCTCGCCGTTTCACTGGCCATTCAGCTCGTGAGTTGTGCACTGGCTTTCTATTGGTCCAGACAAGGATGGGTGAATCATCCCATATGTAAAGCTCTCAGCGTTCACGCCCTCCCAAACTCCAGCTGGAGGGCCGTGGCGTCATCCATCAACACTGAATTTCGCCGCATTGACAAATTTGCTTCGGGTTCTCCGAGCGCAAGAGTGATTGTGACCGATACCTGGGTGCTGAAGGTCACCACGTATCACTTGCATGTTGCTTTGCATCAGGACTGTCATTTGACCGTCACCGACTCCAAACATCACAGCCTGTCACCTGATTTAAACACACCAGTGCAGATAGTCACCATCACTGTTGCCAGTATCAATCCCAGAGTCAAGTCTTTTGACATAAGGTCATTTCATATTTACTTATATGTGTTTGTGAGCGTGTGTCTCATCTCCTGAATTCAAACAGAATAGCTGTGTTTTCTCTTCCAGGTTAAAATCTACAGAGTATGTTGAGCTACAGGAAAAACTGCGCGCACCAATCAGAAACGCTGCCAATGTGGTCATCCATCTGACCATGAGTGAGCTGTTTCTGGATACCTTCAAGTCATATGTGAGGATGAATGATGTTTACAGGTGCCCAAGTGGACAGGTGAAGCCCCTCTTTCTTCTGTATTCCATCAATTAAAAATACATATTTCTATAGCTTTTCATTGTTGCAAAGCAGCTTTACAGACAAGGAAAAACAGCATAGAAATAAGGAAAAGAAATAATACAAAAACAAGTACATGTTATTATTACAAATATTTCATGTAATAATTATATATTTGTAATGAAAAAGAAATTATTTTTATTATAATAATAATAATAGGGCTGTAAAACGAATATTTGGGATTCATGGCATTCAGAAAAAAGTTTGTGTTTACATAACATATGTAGGTGTACTGTGCCTATGTAAAAACATACAGATAAACATGCATATATTTTTTAAAGATATATGAAATATAAAAAAATCTTTTTTATTAATGTTAATTTTAAAATCAATTATTGGTAAATATATACAGGATACACTTGAATGTGTATGTTTAATGTGTTTATGAATAGAAAATGAATATGCACAGTACACAGAGACATATGATGTAAACACTTTTATTCTAGATGCGATTCATCGTTTGACATCCCTAATTAATAATGAACAGTTAATAAAAAACTACGCATGTGTTGGAGCCAAGATGTACAAATCCACCACTAGATGGTGCTGTGGACTGAGCCACAGCCAATTGTTAGGAACACCTTTGCTGTTCATTTAAAGCGGCTGAGGAATTGTTTGGTGTTTATTCTGGATCCTGTTTAAAGGCCTGAATATCAGCCATTGAAGACAAAATGTCTAGAACTGGACTGTTTATTTTATTTCCATTTTTTCTTAGTGTGTTTTAAATGTGAAGCTTTGACCTTGTGACACACCTGATGATCCATCAAGTTTATTTTGTCTCTTTTCTTGTATTGCGTTGTAGGAACCTGAGCCGTGTATTGGATGTATGCAGGTCAATGCTAACGTCAAACTTCTGCGGCTGTGTCATGATGACAGTGAATGTCAGCTGTGTTTCTGTCGGCCCATGTGGTGTCTTACGTGTATGGGTAAATGGTTTGCCAGTCGACAGGACCAGCAGCAGCCAGAGACGTGGTTGAGCAGCAGGGTCCCGTGTCCCACCTGCAGGGCCAAATTCTGCATTTTAGATGTCTGTCCTATTATTTGATTCAATATGGAATCGTATATCTGCAGATCTTTCTCAACCTGATGTTTCTGAGCATTTGTGCAAAACGCCTTAAGTGGTTTTGAAGATATTTTCGTATCAGATACTGTATGTGTTGTATCTAGATTTCTCATTCAACAAACATCCACAGCGAAATTCGACCTAGATTTTCAAAATCTCTGTGCCTCTCAATGTAGTAAGATATTTTTCCATATTTCACATATTATGGATTCTCAAAAACGTGTCAAAGTCACATGTCACAGGCAAAACATTAACACTGTTTTTGCCATCTAAATAAGCTACCCCTCAAAAATCTCATTTTGATGCCAAAAAATGTAAAGATTTATAGTTTATGGTATTTTCACATCATGGTGGTATTCATTTATGCTGATTTTAAAATAAAAACTTATCATTTCACAATTACAGTCACGTACTTGTTTTATATCAGCAAACTGATTAGCCCGAATATCCAGTGATAAAACAATTAAAAAACAGGCATATTTTCTATTTTTGTCCTTTTTAAGGTTTTTTTGTAAGATTATTTTCTTGTTTAGCAGACAGACATTCACTGTTTTCTAATCCCCGCAAAACACACACATTTGGTCTGATGCGTGCACATTCATTAGAGAATAAAGGTGTTGACAATCCAACAATAGTGTTTTCCTGCTCAAATGTTTATTTTGATTTTTGTTTACAGAGGAGCACTTTTAACTTCCTGAATTGTATCAGTTATTTTCAAGGCAAAATCATTAACTGTCATTGATATTTAGATCAATCTTGTTATAAAAGGCACATAGATGTTTTGAAGAAAACTGTAAACCCAAAGGTATATGTTTACAAGTTTTAAGTTAAAACTGAAAATAAATTGAACAAATTCAATCAGTTTACATCATCGTTTATTCAAATTTAGTTCATACTAATGAATGCCTTCACAGTACATCATCGGATGCAAATCATAGCAAACAATGAATTAATTCATAGCAAAACTATTTTAATTCAGTGATCATAATTGTTGTGTTTTGGACAGTCTTTGTACTTTTTTCATGTAATAATGTCTAAAAGTGGACAGCTGTTTCTGAACTTTAAATCTCAGTAAAGAAAGAAAAAAAGAGTTTCTCATTGTTCATGCGCTTTATTTACATACAATATCATTTATTGTTGTGTTGGGAGAAAGCAGCATTTTGGTGTTACATGCAGTAAAACAATAATTTGTTTTATATTTAATTCATATGATTCTGTTTTAACATATTTAAAAAATTATTTTCCAATTGTCACTGTCAGAAAGTTCTTGAAATGTCTGTAGCACAAGGAAGGTGGGATGAAGCGATGATGAGTGACTACGTCTAGAAGAGGTCTAAAGACAAAAATAATCAAATGGACACGTCTGAAGTTTTAGACGACTCATTTTTAGTAACTGTTATGTTAAACTGTAGTTTTGAGCTCAGTGTTATGCCCACCTTGTCATGTCTGCATACGAGTACTAATAGCAAAATGTATAAATGTGTGAATATTTTTTGTGAGTACAGTTGATGGTAAAACAAATGAATGTGATTTTCATATTCAGCATGTTAATCTTAACAAAGAAACAGTAGAAATGAAAGCAAAACACAACTTTTTAAAAATTTGTTACATTGTGTTATTGAAGACAGTTGATTTAAAGTTTACCAATTTTTATATAATAATTCTATTTTAGATGGGCTAGACATAACGAAAAATCAGAACAAAGTAAAAAAGAACATGTATGATATCTTTAAATTAATTTAGACTAGAATTGCATGTAAAATTGACTAGTCATTACTTATAATAAACATACCAATACCAATATTATACCGTTAAGCCCAAGAAAGCACGGATACTATTAATAATGTTTTTACATCACATGAAACCACGGCACACAGTCGAACATTAAGGCACAAGTTCAAGCGATGAATGTTTACATAAAGCTGAGAAACTACACTCACACATATCTGACGTGTCAAACAGCAAAACAAATGACAAAATGCTTTCTATGAGAAAGAGTTCCACATGTGTATAGCTGAGGCTGCCCACGACACATGTGATGCTACAACATCTGAGCATGTTGGTCACATTTTCCCAACATACCGAGACATTATCAGAATCATCAGAATTTTCACAAAGTGAAACCATAACAAAAGCAGTTCATAAACAAGCAAGTCAGTCTCATTGAAATAACATGATCACAACACTTATTAAGATGGTAGTTCATAACACTGAGAGGAATATATTCCTTTACATGCCATGACACATGCTTGGTCTTTTTTTGACTTTGCATATTGAAATCAAATCCTCCTCTCCAACTTTCTTGTCCTTTATTGATTTTCTTCATTTAACGTTTAGGACCGAATGACTGACATCACAGCTCGTTTCTCCATACACATTCACACAGCTCTCTATTAATCCATGGACAAACCAGCTTCACTTTATAGTAATATGTTTACGTGATTTATATTGATTCTTTCAGCACTCTGTCTTAACTGTCCTCCAGCACTTGTCAAATACAGCGTGACAAACAGAGAATGTGATGAAATGATACTGAGCAGAGAGAGAGAGAGTATACCAGATACTTGATCAGTCAGCTGTATATTGTCCATTTTTAAATGTGTCAATTTGACCTACAGTGTTATGAAAGGCATGATTGATCGCTATTTAGTCAAAACAGCAATCGATTACAAATCTATGTGTAAATAAATCAACGAGGAATGAAGTCAATGAATAAAACCATGTTTGCAATGATGAATGTGTGATCTTGCCTCATATACTCCTAAAAAGATGTACTTCCAATCAATGTATTATAACACTTAAAAAAAGCATACGGAGCAATATAAACATATTTGTGACATCCTTATTTATGTAAATCGGGATTTGCATATCATTATCTTTATTTGACATGATTATTTCTACATGTATTTCCCTACAGTGGTTAGAAAGTAATGATGAGGCTGTCAATGACAATATGTCCTGAGCGGATTCATCCAGAACGCTCAGGTGATGAATTACTGTCTTTCACATCAGATCTTTCCATCGCTCCACAGATCAGATTCTAGACTGACTGATGCTTTCACTTCTGCCTCGCTCACATGTCATTTGGTCAACTACAGTACAAGTGGCCTTAAATCTCAATGCTGTGGATGTAGAGTCAGTACAGCAGAGCTAGACAGTGGGAAAGATGAACGACGAACCGATTGGGATTGGATGGTGTATTATAATAACAACTATACATAGCTCATTTGAAGTCGATCCTAAAATGTAAAATTCATATGAAAACAAAGCATTTTTGCTGTAGAATGTGCGTGTCTGTTTTTTATTATGATTTAATATGCTGCATTTGAAATGTTTTTAAAAAACTTTTCGGCCCGGTTTCACAGACAAGGCTTAAAGGGACAGTTCACCCAAAAATGAAAATTCTGTCATCATTTACTCACCCTCATGTTGTTTCATACCTGCATAAATTAAAGATATTTGGAAATAATGTTAGCAATTTTCAGTGAACATCATTGACTGCCATAGTAGAAAAAATTCAATGGTAGTCAAAAATAGTTCCCCAAAACTATTGTTTTCCTAAACTTTGTGTTTAACAGAACAAAACATATACAATCTTTTTTTTCTACTATGGTAGTGGATGATGTCACAGAACTGAAAATTGCCAACATTCTTCCAAATATCTTTCTTTGTGTTCAACAGAACAGACATTTATACAGATTTGAAACAACCTGAGGGTGAGTAAATGATGACAGATTTTTCATTTTGGATGAACTGTCCCTTTAAGGTTAGTCCCAGACTAAAATGAATGTGTGACCTGTCTTAACTAATCAGTGCCACTGTTTTGTTTCAAGATGCACACCAGTAATGTATTCTTCTAAGGCATTTTTATAAAAGCGACATAAATATCTTAATTCAACTAATGCATAGTCCTGGCCTAAGATAAACCGTGTCTGTGAAACCGGGCCTACATCTGTACACACTTAAGCAGGTAGGAGCTTGACTTTCATGAACAGAAGGAGTTGTTTGGGGCACAGAGATGACTAACCCCCACATAAACCCCCCCCCCACACACACACACACAATTCCACCAGATGACACCTTCATATGACATAGAAATACATGGCAATGCAATAAAACAGAGATCAGGAAAAGACTAAACATACTCATTTATGTCTGATTAGATTATTTATTCATATCTATTTACACTTTTTTACATTTCATTGCAAAATATATTTACTTTTAAATGTGGCAAATATGATTACTGATGACATGAACGTTTCAATTTGTTTGAAGAAAGTTTCATTTTTTTATAACATTAAACAAAACAATGTTCAGACCCGTCACAGTAAGTATCTAATATCTGATCCACATGCAAACCGTGTTCAAAACAAAATGTCTTTTTTTATAAAACATTGATCATCATTATGTCTCCTGTCCGTTCATGTTTTTTTAATATGAGGAGAGCAGTATAATAAACAATACAAAAAAAGATGTTTAGAATACCTTTAAATGTGTTAAAGCTTAATGTTTAAAGTCTTGTGTATGATTTTAATGCTGAAGCGTAAAAAAGCCCCAAAATGCTACAATAACTGATTGAGCAACAGTTGAATTGGTAAGAGAGTTATAAATCTATGTGTTGTTAGTATTGGTTTCACATCAAACCGTGTACCAGCCATGGTTGTTATTATGCAAAAACGAAAATAAAGTATTGGGATAAAATATCGGTCCATTTTGCAAGATATGTCCCAAAATAATAAGAATAAAAAAGTCTGAAAATGGATGAATGTTTTGAAGTAAGGCAAAGCAAATAATGCTGACACTGTCAGAACGCAATGAATGATGATACTGTATGAACACTTTATATTTGCACTAATATCACTTGCTTTCACATCATAAAATATATATGATATATACTGTATGCATCACTTATATAAAAGTGTTGACACATGTATACGGAAAGTGATCTTCATTATGGGATATAGACAAAGTGGAAGGAGTAAAGTGGTTTACCCAGTAAAACTCCAGCAGATCACCAGTTGAAGAGCGAGTTGTGTCCTAATGTCATGAAGTAGATTTGACTACATCCACCAGACTGAACAGAAGCAAAGAAAACCTGCAGAAAAACACACACAGAGCGTTCATTTGTACCGTAGTAAGCACGGTACGTACATCTTCTAACAGCAGCGTAACCACATTCAACACGTCAAAGATTTCGATTGTCTACATAAATGACTTTTCTAGACTAAAGATGAAGTCAAAACAGCATAAAAACGCTGCAAAAGAGCAGAGGGCTGGAGTGTCGTCTTGGCGTTTTTTAAGGCATAAAACTTACTTTATCATTTCTCTCACACAGGAACTTGAGCTTCTGAGCTTTTTTATGCATGAACACTCCCTCCAGATTCCCAGTCTTGGCAGATCTGAGCTCAATGGCTTTCTCTCCCCAACCCATCACTTGATTTGACTGAAGGTAAGCTGAAACACAACACTGAAACATGAATATACACTTCACCTACTGTAAGTTAGTACAAACAACCAATACACAGGTACACCGTATGAAACACGTTATGTTTTAACCATCAACATGCAAACGAAACGGTTTCGATTTGAAATGAACACACCATAAAACATACACGCGCACATGGATGTGACTTCTCGCTAAAAACAGCACACACATAAACAACGTCAATGTTTGAAAAGTACCACAAGCCCTCTATATGAACTGGCCAAGGTCGTGTAGTTGAAAAAAGTGTTTCATTTTCTTCTTTTCAACGTGACTTGCCCTGTTTAGCCTATCCTGTTTAATTGATGGGTTTATAGCTGTATTGTTCAAAAATGACAAATGATGTTCTGGCTTCAAAACAAGTCGAGCTCTATTAAGCTAGTGAAAAAATGATTCTCTAAAATTCAATTTATCTAAATTCAGATAAATGCATTTAGTTGAGCTTACTCCATTATTTTTAGTTACCTTAGCACCATTAAATTGAGTTGATCCAAGTATATTAAATTCAGTAATTACACTATAATACAATCAGGGTAATTCTACTTAAATTAAGACATATGACGTGAATAAAATGATGCTTTCCACAGTTAAAATGATCTAAATATGGTATGCATTTAAAAAGAAATAAACATTTCTTATATTCACTATATTGTTAATGTGACATTAAGTATTCATTTGTATCTTTCCCAATTAGAGTTATTATAGTTTTGATTTTAGTTTTATTAATATTTAAAATGAGCTTTTATTTTTTTGGTACATGCGCTTTTGTCATTTTATCATTTATCTGTTTATTTTTTATGTTGCTATATAATATGAATTCATTTTTATTTTAGTTCTTGTTTATTGTTATAATTTTAGTGCTTTAAACTTATTTCACTTGACTTTTGAGGCAACATTTCAATTTTCCCTTTAGTTAAGTTTTTCCCAATCATTTCTAGGTCAATATATGATTTGATTCCAATGAACAGAAACGTTTACAAAGTTTTAATTTTAGTAACCTAAGATATTCCTGCAAATACTATAGTAAAACTATGGTTCAGATTCAAAAGGGCTTTTATTGAGATCTCAGCAGATCACAAGTTAACACATGTACACATCTGAAAATATGCACACAAGAATTGATAAGAAGAATTGACATTTTAATTTCAAGTGTCTGATTCCTATTCTTTTTGATTCTGATCCGATTCTTAACCTTTCAATTCCTATTCCGAATTGAAATAGATGTTCGATTCCCAATCCTACTCTTCTGAAAAATGGTAACCACAAAATAAAAAAAACCAACAAACTCGACAAGTAGCAAACATCTTTTTTTCCAGTGTACAAGAAGTTTATCCAGACGGAAAAGGAGCTCGATAGCAAAAAGTGTTTAGTAAAAAACATACATCAATCAAAGGGCTTCAGGTTTGCTGCTAAAGCTTCACTTTAATGTTAAGCTCTTCTAAGATGAAATAAATGTACAGAAAGCCTTTGTCTCCAGCATTATGACATTAATGTATTGACTGACACATGCTCTCGTATTCATTGAATTTAACGCATGGATCAGAAACTCTGTGCTGAGACCAGACAGATGAACACAGAATAAAGATTCATCATCAGATCTGTCAGATTTGTCTGACGTTAAAGATCTCAACACGGTTGTAAATGGTTTTGGAGGCTAAACGACTGAATGGAAATCCTGACACAGATCTGAGACTCACCGACAGAGGCGGGCATCTCCCCCCACTGCAGCACCGTCTCCTTGGTGATGCGGCCATAGGTGTCAATATAGACGCCCTCGTCCTCGTAACACAGCAACAGCTCCATCCCACGGCTGCTGGGGAGGATGATGACGGCGTGAGGCCGAATCACGCCCTGGATCTGAAACACAGCACATGAACATTAACCTCCTTGATTTAAATCCATTATAAACTCATAAGCACTGCTGAACGCTTATATACCGGCTCATGAAAGCGACAAGCCTCAAGAAAACCGTACAAATCACAATCTGGCTTCGTTTACAGAAGGACTGTTCAAGAACGCAGAACTCAACCCAACACATGGATGGCACAACTCCTCAAGTCCCCAATATTGTGTGGCCGTGACGTCTGATGCTGAGACTATGGTTTATTGAGTACATCCAAGGGTTCTGGGATAGTTTTCTTTACATTGTTGAAGTTCAGTTACTGCAGTGATATGGAACTGTAATGTGGCCCACAGACCTGGAACTACTTTATAGTCGTGTGTATTTAGAACAGCTATCGGGTGTTGTTAGGCACGACATGGACTGTGAACCACAGCTTCACAGGGGGTAACGCTTTAATAAAACCATATCAGTCAGATACTTACATTTACATTTAGTCATTTAGCAGACGCTTTTCTCCAAAGCGATAAAAACAGTAGAAGCCTGGGCCGCGGTTCCCGAAACCTTCTTTTTGCTCCGTCGTTCTTGAGTGATACCTGAAGCTGTACCTTATCGTTGTTATGTGTTTCCCGAAACCTTTAGTCAAACTGCAGCGATACAGCAATGTTTGGCTTTTTTTTTGCTAAATCAAAGACGGCGCCATCCGCGGAGCAATTTAGTGCATTTAATCCGCGAAAACCTAGCTACAATTCTAATTATAGAAAAGTGAACCCGCCACGGCAGCAAATTCAGCAGCTTTTGGATCTTGATAGTCTAACTTTGTCAAGACAAACTCAACGGAGCAATTCAGCTCTAGCTGTTTCTCCTGCTACAGCTGTTGATTATATGTTCCGCGTTCTGCGCTTTTATTGAGTAACTATGGCAACATATATAGAGTGAATAATTGATTGTGGAACGATGGATATCCATTAATTCCGCACCACCGCCATGGACAGCACCTGGTGACGTGTGACGGAAGAAAGTAACCTCCTCAGGTATAGCTCGGGAAACACGTCTAGAGAAGGTATAACTGTAGCGCGCTAAGAGACAACGTTATTGGGAAACGCAGCCCTGATCTGTAGATTTGCAATTTTTCTCATCATCCATGACCGGTGAAGTGATTGCTTGGTAAAGTATAACACACACACACACAGAGAGCGCTGTACTTGCCTGACTAAAAGCTAAATTCCCACACACTGTGCTTCTTTCCGTCTGTAAAGCCACCACAATCCTGAGCATCAACACGGGCATCCAGAGCCGCAGAGCGATCTTTATCCTCTGCCGTGGGATTCTCATCAGCACCGGCCGTGCAAACCCACCGCAGAGAGTGTGCGAGAGATGAACGGCACGACAACTGTCAGCAGGTGGACGAGTGGTGCGTGGGAAAGTGTTTACTAATGAGGGTGCGAGAGAGATGGAAGAAACCTAACGGTCGGCGCGTGCGCGAGTGAAAAGTGAGCAAATGTTGGCAAGAGAAGCTACGTGATGAAGTGCCGCCCAGTCTGCAAATAACAGGTCATTTCTATGGGCTCATGCTTGGGAGGAGTTATTTTGGGACTTGAGATCAGTTGCATATTGAACTAGCACACACACGCGTGGAACTACAGTATGTGGGACAGCTCAGTGGCGTGTGGGCCGCTGGTGTGAGGGGGTGAACGCACCGCTACAGTCATCTCTCTGTGTGTGTGTGTGTGTGTGATGGATCCGCTCAGAAGCTGAACGTGTGTGGGCTGTCAGTACTGCACATTACACCGTATTATGATCTTCTGCATTACCTGCAGATTTATAAAAGCCGAAACACGGCACCCTTACTGTTTTCTAAAAGAAAAAGTCTGCCAATGGGGTGAGAAAAATAAAGGTTCCTATGCCATGGTCTGTTTGAATACTGGATTCTGATTGGCTGGAAGGTGTGCATTAAAAGCCTTTAATGCACAGGTAGCTCCAGTCAGTTTGATTACATTTGAAATTTAACTGACAAAATCACTGTAATGTTCACCTGTTTGCTCTAAAATTTCACTGTAAACATCAATAAAAGATTTAACTTGGCAAATGGCCATGGTATAAGCGGGATAATCCACAGCTAGCTGTGGATTATCCCTTACTTAAGTACCTAATTCAAGTTTATTTTCTCACCCTATTGTCAGAATTGTTTTGCACGTTTTAAACATAAAGTTACCTGAAAGTACAAGGAAATGTATCGTGATTAAGAACGTTTAGATATTTGTGCTATAAAGCAAGACAAAAATGCTCAGTAAGGATGTCGTTTCTGCAGTGTAGGCCGATATTTGATTTGATTTCAATAAACAGAAAGGTTTATAAAATTTAAAGTTTAGTGCTCTATAATAACCTTGCTTTAGGGGTGGACCTTCATGTTTGCTTTTTTCGAATAATCATTCTATTGTTTTCATTCGTTGTGTCGTAATATTCCAATCAATTTCTGGTCGCTTAGACACATCGTGGTTCTAGTTTTGTGTTTTGTGGGTAATCCCGTCATATCTAGACGACACTAAATAAAACTAGACTAGCACGCGTACCAATGGTTTCTATTGAGCGCCTGTGTTTGCTGAATCACTCACATGACTGGGCAGGTAGAGATCGAAGGGTGTGCCTGAGTCCACATCAATGGCATGAAAACCAAAGTGAGAGCCATAGATGACCTTTAACCTCTGTCCATTCTCCACCGTCAGGTCAACTGAGAGAGGCTTCTGAGGCAGTGATGTGAAAGACTGGCCGGACATACAGAAGAGAACCGAGTTATTATTCTTCATCTACAGGAAAATACACAGCATGAACATTCTAGTTTTTATACAGTAGTTATCATTTGGACTTCATGTCAGATCGGCTTAAGGAAACACACTTAACTGAGTAAACAATGTTTCCATATCCATACAAATGACCAGGACAACAGGAATGAGGTGTTATAAATATAGACGGCAGAAGTTTATTTGGGAAATGGAGTTAGTCTCTTAGGACGGCAGTGAAGTAGGACACGTATTCTGAAGTGACCCAGTTACACCCACAAACCCAATTACGTTCCCTATCATTACACTACACATGTATAAAGGACGAATATATATACAGTACATTGATATTTAAAATGAGAGGGGATAAGACACGTCTGACAAGTTTTTATTTTATTAGACACTGGATTATTTGTTGGATCTTGTGCCTGGTTCAGCTTTCACCACAAAATTAAAATAAAACATATTGTTAGTTGTTTTTGTAACATACAAATATGTGATGCATGTATTCTGTATATAAACACAGTATATTAGATGTGATATTATTTTTATAACATTTAAGCAGGATTTCTAATTATTGTAAAACAAATACAAAACATATTATTGCAATGCATCTGGATATTTTACATTTTTTAAATTGTTTAGTTTTTTTCATTGAAACTCAAGCTGTAAAGATTTTTTTCCAGATTCACATGATTATTTTGGGCTGTAGTGTCAGGGGTCGTGTAGTCATTCAGAATCAAACAACGGCAATGACAAATGGTCAGTCCCACCACTTTCCCTCTATTCACCCGACTGAAGAGTAATAGGACATCTCTAGTAATATCTGAGCCTCACCTTAAAAGCCATAAACTTGTGATATGGTTTTGGAGCCCATGCAAAGACCTCCACAGCGTTCCTCAGAGCGATAACCAGGAACTTGATTTTTTCATAGCGAACTGAAATCATGTAAAAACATTAGTGTGAATGAAGTGTGTGAAGCAGCGGGTACAGTAAACACACGTCTGAGAACATAGCTCTTACATTAAAGTCCCAGTGAAATTAAAAAATCACAATGCTTATTTTTTCATGAAATATTGAAGCGTAAATAAATTATCAATGTGGGTCATTCTTTTTTTTTATTACTTCCGTCCAGTAGTGACTATCCATCTTAAATGACGCATGTTAGACGGCTTGGGCGGAGCATCCGTTAACTCCTCCCCTTCAACTGTCAGTCTGCTGCCAGTTCCATTTCAAAATGCAACGGCTGTTTTATACATCCAATCAAAGCGCAGAGAAAGACGAAAGCTCATAAGAAATTCCATTTCCCTCGGAAATGCGTCAAAATACGGAAGTAAAAACGATCGCAAATTCCGGTTCACAGGGACTTTAATGTATTTGACATTATAGATACTTTAGCCAGACAGTACATAGCTGTTTGTGTTCCCCATGACCGTGGCATTGACGGTGGACATTTGTACATGACATGTAATACACTGCTGTTTGGACATCTTTCAGATCTGAAACTATGATCAGGCACTTACCCACTTTATAGCTGACACAGCCCTCCAGTTCACCCACCGATGTCCAGCCCTGTTTTCTCTCCACTTCTGGATCATTCCGCAAGATCTTATTTCTCAACCAGGACAGGTAGTACAGCCTCAGCTTGTTTTTCTTACCTTCCCACAGGTACAGATAAGAATGATGGAGAACACACTTAATAGGTTTTGATAATACGTGCTCTTTTAAAACATTCGAAATGATCTGGCATGGTTTTACCGTAGTAAAATAACACATAACAACAGCAATATGACGAAAGACACAGATGTTTTACAAAGTTATAGTTAGTATTAAAAATGATAATATGAGGAAACACTTGTTCATTTATATAGTATAAATGTGTGACACAGGCTTATCACACTCGGTTGCTATGATACAGAGTATCCACTGAAGTAATGTGTTATTAACATCTGAAAAAAATATATGAATATTGTGCTCTCCTGGGGATATCACCTGCTACAGACGTGAATACTCTGAAACATGCGATAATAACCTTTGCATTGTTTGCACTGTGATTGGACAGCCGAGTAAAATGTGTGGCGTGTTGTACTTGTGGGTGTGTGGCCCAATTCAGATGTTTATGATCAATTCAATCGGATATGACCCACCAACGTATAAGCAGGAAAAAAGCACATGGATTTTGACATTCTCAGATCGGTTTTAATAATAAACCAATGGGATATGAGTCAAATACGTGCAGCTGCCATGTAAGCCATTGGAAACAACTGGAAAAATGCACTGGCACGGCGGACACACTGCTACTTGTGACGGGGAACGGCATCCACTCCGAACAGTACAGCTGACACCGTCTTGTTTTTTAGTGATTGTGAAACAGAGGCACAGCTCCTGTATGTACCTGAGATGGTGATGAGAACATTGAGTCCCTCCAGCACATCCATCTGCTGAAAGCGTCTGCGGCTGATGAGAGAGTAAACTTTGCCCTGACCACTGCGGTCCAGCAGCCACAGACCGTTCTCTGTGCCCACCAGCAGATTCACACCTGCACACAAGCACCTGACACTGTTACAGGCCATTCAGACAGAACGCATTTTACCATTCCAATACGCTACTTTCCCATTGTTTTTCTATGTAAACACGTGTTTGACGGACGTGCATGACTATGGGATTACTTTTGTGTCAATAAAAATGCATGCAAACTTTAAAAAAACTAACAAAAATATACAATGAGAAAGAAAAACAACACTTTGATAATGAAAACAATAAACTCAATTGCAAGAATGTGACATGATTTTCAAATAAACTGATATTTTTCTTAACAATTTTCTAAGTTTCGTTTTTGCAAATAATAGTTTTGAATTCGCTGCTAGATTTTTCATTTGCGCTTTCCGAGTTTTCGTTTACGCTTCTCAAGTTCGTTCGCCTTTCTGGCACAAATCTCACGTGTGGGCGGGACTTATGGCCGCTTTACGCTGATTGGCTAGTGAGTTTTTGATTGATAGCTCCCTGACAAGGAAATCGATACTGAAGACAGTACAGTGCAACGAATCTTAGAGAACGATCTGCATGCTGTTATCTTTATCGTTTGTACTTGAAACTACTTTCTTATTTAGTTAGTATACTAGTAATTGGTATTTGAAGTTGGTAAGTCACGCGCGGTGTGGATCCAAGCGTCCTCCTCAGCCTCAGATAAATGAATGTAATTCAGAAAATAAAGAAAATCGCTAAAAGTTTTATTCCTGTACAGTAGCAATTCTGTCTTTACTAAGCGCGTTCATTGTGTGCTTTATATTTTTTGTCAGGTATTATTTTATGGACTATTAAGATTATTTTCTTAAAAAGGAACAAACAACTTGCATTATAACATCCAATAAAGACACGTTACTGCATAGTTACTGTACAGAGAAACTTTTATTAACTTTTATTACGATTTTATTATCTCGGTTACATGAATGTACCTGAGGGTGACTTGCATCCAGCTGAAGAGGAGGATGACGTTGTCGCTCTTGCATACGGTCTCCTTTTAAAGAATTAAGTCCACTTATAAGTCAATTACTGTATCTTTCTTTTTAAACTCATGGTGAATGTACAGTATTACACCCCTTTCTTTACATTCACAGAAAGTACACCTCATAAAACACTACCAATACATTCAAATGACATTTATGTTTTTTAAACGCTACAACAAAACAAATTCCTAAGGTGACACAATTAGCGGCCTTTAGAGTGTTTTATTAATTTAGTCTGCCTCTTGCAAACAACAATTTCATTAGGTATTTACACACCTACGTAAAACAGGTAAAGGAAAAGCAGAAGAGAGACTTCTTAAACTATAAACAAACATTTAAAGATAGAAACAATACATAAAATGCCACCACGATTATAATCTATAAATCAGAAATATGAACTGGAAGCATAACACTTTATTGTATATCTCCTCAAAACTCGCTAGGCATCTCGTTTTCCTGATATCATTGTAATTATAAATTATAGTCTGCCGTTTTGACGGCCTCTAAACCCACGTAAAGTTGCATGTGAATATGGCTAGCTATCCTGTATTTGCTCGACGTTGGCTTGTTGTTACGGCGTGATAGAGCCTGGAAGCGTGTCCTACTTTTAAGTGCGTGAAAGTTGGCAACCCTGCTAATATACTAACAAAATAAGTACAAACACTAAAACAGTACAATACAGAAAACCGCAAACAGATTGCTCTCTAATCCGCTGCACTGTCTTCAGTATCGACTTCCTGGTCAGGGAGCTGTCAATCCAAATCTCACTAACCAATGAGAGTAAAGCGGCCATAAGTCCCGCCCACACATGAGTTTTGTGCCAGAAAGGCGAACGAAAACTTGAGACGTGTTTTTTTTCTTTCTCATTGTATATTTTTGTTCGTTTTTTTAAGTTTGCGTTCATTTTTATTGACACAAAAGTAATCCCATACATGACCGTTATGCTCGCGTCTTTTGAAGCACCTCGCACACGAGCGCCGTGTTTTTAAGCTGCCGTGTCAAGTAAAAAAAAACCTACTTTTACATGCAGCGCTGCTCATCAATGTCAGTTCCAAAAGCAGTGAACCAATCAGAAGAACTTGGAGGCGGGGCAAGCGTTGCCAGCTTCTGTTTACAGCAGCAAGTTGGCATGACAACCGTTTTATTTGACGGCAACATGGCGGAGGAGGCGTTCTAGGCTGCACTTTTTAAAAAACCATATCTGAGCGCTGCGTTCTGTCTGAATGGCCCCTTAAACTGCATTAATACAGCATTCTAAAACAAAGCACTTGTTTTCAAACACAATTTTATGTGCAGACCCGTCCGCTCATTTCTGAAATGCTCCTCGGCCAATCAGATGGGAGGACAGGAAGCAACATGTTGTGCAGTGTGACGTGTGTGTCTTACCCCACAGACTGGCACAGAGGACTTCAGCATTGAACTTCTTCTTGTATTTACGGATCTCTGGTGCATCACTCTGAGGTCTGATGTTTGTGGGATTGACGTTCACCACCGAACCTTTCCTGTGCGTCTGTCTCCTGCCGTTCACTGAAACACCCACACACACACAGATCAAGTGTGTTGGAGAGAGCAATGACACAGTACATGTGTGTGTGTGTGAGTCTTACATTGACTGTATCCCGGTGGACTCTGAGGGGGTGAGATCGGCAACAGTCGAGGGTCAATAAACGGCGAGAAGGAAGAGGAAGATGATGAGGTGCTTTTCCCTGCCTGTGTGTTTATTAACTTCTGTAAACACAAGACCACACCACAAACTACGTGATTATTTGCTAAGGCGAAGTCGTGGATAGGATGATGCCGCACATTTTCACAATTCTTGTGTGTTTGAATACAGTGCTGAAACACGCACATCAAACGAGTTTTGCGTTGTTATCTGGCGGTGTTCGCGGCTCTTGTGCAGGAGGTCTGGCAGACCACAGGTGTCATGTGATCCGGCTGCTCTCTGATGGACGTGATGTGTTTGCATTGCTGCACTCTGCTGGAGAAACATGAACATTTCCTTTTCAATCTCTCTGGAACACATCTACGGACGAACGATTCACACTGAACAAGATTTCTTCACCTGCTGCGGTTTCACATTGGGATGAGGTTGAAGAACTATTTCATTACACTGTCCTCGGGATATCAAACTCCTCCCATTGCTCAATGGAGACCTTAAACAAACAAACAAACAAACCCATTTTTGGTCATCCCCGCGGGATTCTGTCTGTTTGCTTTGGCTTTTGGATGTATTCAATGTTGGAAGTATGAACTCAGACCTTGTCCTCGGTCATTACCAACATTAACTAAGCTACTGTCACGAGGGCCATGATGAGTTAACGCTGTCTGTCGTGAGGTATGCAGATTGAATCTACATTTTGGTGTGTATGGTACGAGTCCATTCTTGGATGTAAAAGCATTAGTAAAGGATGTCTGACATGATTCACTGGATGAATTTGTTGAATCAGTCACATGAGAAAACCCAACATGTTCAAAAAACCATCCAGCTGTCTCCTTTCTCAGTCATTTCACTCATATGTTGTAACACAGTGTGACAGCTATAGGAATCAGAGATTATAAGGATACATGACAAGAGTTCATCTACAGTAATAGGGTTTATTATGATACATATGAGCTTTTGAAGTGAGGATTTTAACATTCACTAACACATTTAACATGAACTCGGTCGCAATAACCTGTTGGTTGTTTATTAATGTGTTTAGAACATGGCCACTTATCAAGTAAATATATATATATATATATCAACTTACATTTACTTAAAGCCTTTAACAATACTGCAATTTTAATAAATCTGCAATTCAAGTAACTTTAATTTTCATAGACTATTATATACTGTATGTCCTCCTCTATGTTTTTAGCTCTTCGTATCTAACTGGAAACACATGGGCGTCTAGAGACATATATCACGAGTTTTAAACTAAACTTAATATTAAAAACACCTCCATTAGTTTGACAAGACAAAGTGATACGAAGATTAAAGTACCACCACAATGATCCGTATAGAGACTGACATAACATTAACCAATCAGAATCAAGAATTTCTTTTTGTTTCATAAATGGTGCTCCAGAACTGTGTTCTTCAAAATATCTAATTTTGTGTTTAACAGAATAAAGAAATACACAATAATTTTTCCTCCGATGGTAGTCAGTGACATCCCAGAAATCCCAGTTGCTAACATTCTTCCAAATATCTTTCTTTGTGTTTAGCAGAACAAAGAAATGTACGCAGGTTTGGAACAACATTTTTGGGTGGAGAGAAGAGAGAAATGAACGTGTCGGTGTAAGATTACCTGCTCTTCTCGTCTTCATCATCACTGGAGGAAGAGTACTCGGCTAACTTCACTAACGGACTCAAGTGTGACTTCATTCCAAAACCCTAAAAACAAAAACAGACCACTTACAACCAGAGTTATTATTGTCAGCTAAAACGCTTAAAACCTTTCTATTCATTGAACTCAATAATCATATTTGTTTGGAAAAACTGAAACAAAATGAGAAACGTTGCCTCAGCCATAAACTAAAATGTTTACTACTGGAAATAAAAAAGTGCTCTTAACGCTTAAAGTTATATGAGCCAAAAAAACTCAAATAATGCGGCAAATCTTCGAAAACCGGATTATTATACGTTAGATTCATACGGACACACACCTGGTTTTGAGGTGATGTCACAGTGTTTCTGTTGTGTTCTGGTGGGCTGTTCGTCCTCTGGTGACCTGACAAAAAAACCCAAGAATGTCAAAAACAAACTGAGCCGGCAGTATTCAGGAACATGATAAATGTAGACTCATACCTGACTGACTGCTGCTGGAGTAAAACATGTTCACACTGTGGTCCAGAGGAGACGGACAGCCTCCACTAATTCATGACAACAACACACGCTCATCAGCGGAGGTGAAACACTACTACACACCATGTGAAATAACGTCAGAGCAAAACAAGACCTACGTGGATCCAAATCTGTGATGGCTCATGACATCTTTGCAGTACTTTGAGGTCGTTCGCTCAGGAATCTTGAAACAACAGTTTGAAGCATGTTTACATATTTTCGTGGGAATGACAAACTTTTGAAACAGCAATTGTGAAAAACGCTGTGCTGTATGGATCCATTGGCGTTTTGGCAGACACTCATTTTTCTCTTGTTTTTACAGAAAGCTGTTTCATCATTCCATCAAACCCATGACCTACATTCAAATGTCCCTTCTGCGCTATGACCTGTTGTAACCCGTTGTGTGTGTGTGTGTTTTAAGTGCTGACCGCATCTGTGTGCTGAATGCATCCGTCACATTAAAGGAAGGAAGGAAGACACCTCCCTTTGGAAGAGGAAACTGTTTGACCACAAATGAAGCTGTTGCACCTATGCAAAGATTTCTGACACAAATAACTTTCGGATCTTTTTTCTTACAAATGTATTTGACAAGTAAGCTTCACTGTACGATGCACGAGTAAAAGGAAAAAAAAATATATATATATATTAGACAATCCTCCATGACAGAACACAAACCTTGGGTGGCTGCTGAGCGGGGTTGAAGAAGACATCATCTAATGTTGGAGAGAGAGGCGTGGTGGAGACATCAGACATTGAGCTGCTGTGATGAATCTCTCCGCTGGAGCACAGGTTCATGTTCTGAAATGACACACGTCGATTCATCTAGACCAGATCCTCTTCAGTGTGCTGTTTTAATTACAACCGCCTATTTTTCTCTCAGTGTTTTAATGCTTAAACTATATCCGGTAAACGTACGAATAATACAAAGCGCAAAGCTATTTCTTTAGCTGAATGTTTTAAAGCGAGTTTCACATGATGTCAATCATTTAACATGGTGTGATGTTGCACCGGGGGTTTGGCGGCTCTCTGGAGCGCTGGAGTACATGGACTCGAGTTGCTTCCTGACCCCAAGCGGGACTGAGGAATCCTGACGGCTATCTGATTCAGATTCACGTGATGGTTGTCCAGAGAATCCAACATGGCCGTCATCTGAATGGCAGAGTTTCACAGCGTCAGTCATTCTACAAGTGGTTCTATCCGTGTGCTGTGATGTGTCCGTGTGTTTACCGCATCATGTGGTGTGGCGGGGCAGCTGGGTGCGGCTCTAGGGCTCTTGTGCTGGAGGAACAGCAGCTGGGTTTGATCTCTAGGAAGCGTTCGGTGGGGTTTCCTGCCCTGCTGGGGCTGATGGGAAACATGCACACACTTGAACACACGGCAACGCTAATATTCAGATACGTGCAAGTAGCATATTAACGTCATATTAACCGTTTATAAAGTTGTACGGACGTAACGATTCCCCAGCTCACGATGCGACGCGATTCACGATTTTGATCTCACCATGCGATTTAATCACACATTTTTTACAGAATGAGTTGAGGAAAATTTAAAATGAACAACTGCCCTTTTATTATTTCTCTAATGCTGCACAATTCTTTGTAAAATAAAAATATTGTTTATGTCAAATAACAAATCTAAATTACAGTTATAAAACAAATTCCAAACCAAATAAAAAATGAATACTACAAAAGTCTCTTTAATATAAACAAACTAAGACTTTATCTACGCTTACCCTAACTTTTTCTTTTTTAAGAAATATCAGCATATCCACGTTTACCAAGTTTGCAGAAAAACAGCGCCCCCTGCTGTTCAAGACATATACTGCGATTTTTATAACATCTCAACTGATTTGAATCGTCACATATTATAATCGCTTTTCAACCGGCTCACGGTGAATCCTTACATCCCTATAAAGTTGTATGGACCATTTTATGATATGATATCATTTTTATTGTGTCTTTCAATGTATGAAATCCATTAGCAATGCATTCTTCAGCATTTTGCCTTTTGTTATTGGATCCGAACTCATAGCAGTTTCATACGGGTAAACGACGACAGAAGTTTTGTTTTAAAGAAATGATTTCATCGCACATGCTTAGAATGACAGGAAGTGTGTACCTGCTCAGCTACAGGCCCTGATTCAGCATCGGTCCTGTGATGGTCACCATCCTTAGACTGCAATGAAATCAGAATACGAGAAAGACGTCAAATAAACACATACAAGATTTTGTTTGTAATTTCTCACCACGCTTGAAGTATACTTGTCTAAACTAGTCAAGCGCATATTATGCTGTTGTGTGGTCATGTAGGTCATGAAAGCAAACAGTGTGAATGAGATGACTTTAAATATCACGCACTCAGTGAGACCTCCAGAAGAACATGTCTTGAGCGCATGCTGAAAATGTTCTACAACAAATAGTTCTGAATCATTTCATTTGATGTACTGTCATGCCGTTTACCTCTTGCCATATCATCTCCTGAAGCTCTGGCCACTGCAGTCCAGTCTCATGTAACAGTCTCGTCTGTTGCTACACAAACACATACAGTACAGGTCAAAAGATTGCACACACACTATCGTTGTCAATGAGCAATCCTGCAAACCAGCCGGACTCAAACTGATCCTAGCCAATGACAATGCATGATTCTTCTGCATCTACAAATACATTATATAGTGTCGCTAGTGTGCAGTAAGCACTATAAGAGCTGTAATAATCAATCACCCTCCTCCATCCCCAGCTCCACCTGTATACATCTGTTTACTGTGACATCACTTGTATACTCGCTACAGCACGTGTAACAAGTCTTTATAGTGAGTCCAGTTGTTTTCTGACAATTCACATGCTAAAATTGATCCCAAGAGTTGTCATGAAAAGAGCATAAACCTTAAAGGTATAAAACTTGTAGCCCAACATATTTCTTCTGTAAAGCAATTGATTCAATAATCATGTTGCAGTGATGCATGAAGATTCATACTTCTTCAAAGCGCCGCCTCTCCTCCTGCTGTTGCTCAATTCTCTTGTGTCGGTCGGCGAGCAGTTGTCTCTTGTAGTTGTCTTGATGTTGGAGCTGTTGTTGGAGCAGTTGTGTTTGTGAGTGTGTCTCCTGCTGCAGTCGAAGAAACTCTCGTCTCAGCGTGGACTCGCCGGGAAGGTTCACTAAAGAGCTGAGAGCAAACGGTGCACGCCTTACACAGAGCAATGACAAACGCAACAGGGCTGAAAGGTTTCTGTGCCATCTGGAGACCACTGACGGGGCATTTCAACCGTACCCGTATGCCTGAATGCACTGTAACCACACGCTTATATGAGCACAACCCTCACGTCTTCAAGCATCAGACTGCCAGACACCGCACAGACATGTAACGGGTGACAAGAGAGGGCAATATGTGGTTCCTTAAGAACACTTTTAGTCCTTGATGGTGATTGGTCATATCGTTCATGATAAAGCACAGCTATGACTTGTACTGAGCTACAAAGATAATAATAATAAGAATAATGAAAACAGATGACCTTTATACATTTAAGGTTTTAACACTTTGTGCTTGGACCCCTGAAAGAACAACAGCAATCATTAAACAAATGAATCGCAAAGCAACTTGTAACAGCTCTGGAAAGGTTTCTTTGTCATATGTCCTGTTTAAAGAAAAACTGTTCATCTCTTGAAATGGAGAAACATGGATAAACACATACCTGGGTTCACCTTCATCCTCATTCATACCATCATCTTCATCTTCACTTCCACTGTATTCATATTCCATTCCCTCTGTTGAGGATACATTTGATCAATTTCCAACAGAGGCCTCAACCGTGAAAACATTCAAAAGCCATTTGATTGAGACAGGAATAAAAGTATACAGGGAAATCGGATGACAAAATGCCTCAGTGGCACTAATATGTGCATCCTGAGCCATGAAATCCACCCACAAACCACCATTTTTCTCCACTATACAATGTTCCCCTCTGTTAAAAAGACACTTTATATTCAGGCAGAAAGCCCTTTAACCCCAACAATACCCACCAGAGCACCACTTTATAAGTGAGTTATTGTTCACGTCACAACAACAAAGACGTTTTGACTGGTTCTCGGATTATTTCTATAGTGATAGCTAGCCTTCATCACAGTGTTTATTTACTTGAGGCTAATTCACACTGTTGGCGTTTATTGGATCAGTGACTGAGAATGTAGAATGTGGTTGGAGTTTGTTGGTGTTGGGAATTTGTGGTGTTTGTTGGTGTTGGAGTTCATTGACGTTTGTTGTTGTTTGAGTTCGTTGGTGTTGGCATTTGTTGAGGTTGGAGTTTGTGGTATTTGTTGTTGTTTGTGGTATTTGTTGGTGTTGGAAATTGTTGATGTTTGGTGGTGTTGGAGTTCGTTGACGTTTGTTGTTGTTGGAGTTTGATGGTGTTAGAGTTTAAGGTTTGTTGGTGTTGAAGTTTGTTGGAGTTTGTTGGTGTTGGAGTTTGTTGGTGTTTGCTGGCATTTGTCTTTGTTGGAGTTTGTTGACATTTGTTGGTGTTGGAGTTTGTTGATGTTGGATTTTGTTAGTGTTGGAGTTTGTTGGTGTTTGTTTGCGTCTTTTGGTGTTGGAGTTTGTTGACATTTGTTGGTGTTGGCATGTGTCGAATCAGTGTGAATTAGCCTTTACATGCTATCAAACCAACAATTATTTCTATACATACGTATATAGCATTTATTCTATTTGTTCATACAGTATGTGCAACATAAATGATCGCTCACCTTTCTCTCGTCTCCTCTTTCTGGTTCTGTCCAGGTGATCTTTGAGTGTTATGCGGACTTGCCGTTCATTGGGGAGGTCTTTGATAAACGAGTGACGTAAGAGGGTTTCTGTGGACGGTCTGTGCTGGTAGTTCTTCACAAGACAACTGTCCACAAATGTCAGAAACTTTTTAGACCTTGGGAAGCAACAAAAAACATTTATTGCATTTGCGTTCGTCATTACACTTCATAATACAAATGAATGCTAGTATTTAGGGATCCAATGATTACTATAAATTAAATCAGAAATGTTTCAGCTTGCGCTGGTCCAATTATCCAGTATAATAAACCAAAAGTGATCTTACCATTTCTTGGACTTCAGTTTGGGAGGTGGGTTTCGTGGAATAAGAAAGAGCGCTCTCATTGGATGCATGTCACACAAGGCTGAGGAGAGTTGTGAGAAACACATGTAACTATTGTAACTCCTGCATCTGTTTTGATGAGTTTTATAATTGTGTGTTTTTACTTACGCGGTGCTCCCTCTGCCATCTCCAAAGCTGTGATGCCCAGAGACCACACGTCACTCTAAAACAAGACATTTATGAGCTTAGGAAATCATACTATGTTTACAATTATACTCTCTTGAGAATGAGAAATAGTTGAGAAATGGAATTGTTGTAATTACGAGATTTCTGCTTGTAAGAAGCGTCCTTGTACAATATTTCTGTCTAAAAAAATTCCTATAATTGAGTTTTGTCCATGTAGACGAATGTCTTAACGCAAATTTAACATGAACGTATTTAATGCAGTTTATTGCAGTTGACAACATTATCTTACACAGATTTGCTTTGATGCTATAAGTGTTGCCATAGACACGGATCATTCCGAGGATGTGAACAGCTCAGACAAGAATGTCACAGGTTTTCATATTTCAATTACGATAATTATGACATGGCAGGACAAGTCTCAAAGATAAAGAACACAAGTCTACAGTATGTAGTACATTTCCAAGTCTCTTTAGGTTCAGACATCAACTTGTCTATTGTGTCTTAACTTGCCATTCCCGATTGCATAGTTAACAAATGTTCTTAAAGGTAAATAAGAGGGAGAAAGGATTGTGGTCTCTCACTCACCCTGTAGTCGTATGTAGCGTCTGGGTTTTCATCACACGCAATCACTTCTGGTGCCATCCAATATGGCGTCCCAATGAACGTGTTTCTTCTTCCAATGGTCCTGTCTAACTGAGCACTGACACCAAAATCCACTGGCACCACAGAAACAAAACCAGTGTGAAACAATGTCTCCAGCCATATATGCACACATAGTGATGCATTGAGTTCATTGACACTGACTGATGAGAATATACTTGTTCATGAAATGTATGTTATGTGTCGAGAGTGTCTGTCACGAGAGAAATAAAGAGTGTGTTTACAAAGTCATGATAGACAGTAAAAAGCAAAAACAAATGATTTTGCTTTAAAGGTGAAAGTGAATTAAAGGAGGTTAAAGAGAGCATGTAACCAGTACTTTGCCTGTCACATACACATGTTGTTTTGCAAACACACCGTCTTACCCAGTTTAATCTCAGCGTTCTCTGTCAGCAGCACATTTTGTCCTTTAATGTCTCGATGAATCACATGATGCGAGTGCAGGTGTAACAGGCCCTGAGAGCACCATTGAATTAAACATGTCAAAATTATTCGACAAATAACAGGAACTATTGCATTCAATCTCACAAAAAAGCATTTTTTTAAAGGAGTAGTTCACCTTCAAAATGAAGTCTTTTTCTTGACATTTCAAACCTGTATGACTTTCTTTCGTCAGCAGAACACAAAAGCAGATATTTTGAAGAATGTCATTAACAGCCCCCCATTCGCTTGCATTGGTTACAACAGAAGTGAATGGGGGCTGTGCTGTTACCAACATTTTTCAAAATATCTTCTTTTGTGTTCCACAGAAGAAAGAAAGTCATACGGGTTTGAAATGACAAGAAAAAGACTTCATTTTGAAGGTGAACTACTCCTTTAACTGGACAGTAATACAACAAACCTTCTCACACCAAGAATGATAACTATAACTCTATCAGCGATCACACATTTTAAGCTCGTGTGCTGCAGTTTCACATTTTTAATGGAATGGGTTTTATATGGCGGTCAATGTTTTTATTGTTCATCACTCTGAAAGTGATCCCAAACCGTTATTGTGTGGACTTGAAAATGATTTTTAAAACTTGATTTCTATAGTGATCGTTCTTGGTGTGAAAGAACAGTTTGGTGTCAGGGTCTGTAGAGTACTCACTCTGAGCACTTCACGGCATATGTAAGCGATCCAGTCCTCTTTTAGACAGTTCCCTTTGGTCTTCTTCAGCAGGTCTGTGACTGAACCGGCACCACAGTACTCCATCACCAGCTGACGGGTCAATACAAACATACATTTCAGCATATGAGATCTTATAAGAGCTTACCAACATGCCCATGATATTGATATGTCATGCTTAGAGCTCTGCATTAAGATCTCTAACTTTATCTGACCGAACTAGAAGTATGTGCAAAAGTTTGATTTCACGAAACGGATGAAATGTATTTTCTGTTAGACTAGAGAGTTCTGGTTTAGTCTCAACAGGACATCAGGCTGATGTTTATTTGTGTTCAGCGGTTACTCACCCACAGCTGGTCGTCCTGACCGGCAGGACTCTTCTTCACAAAAGCACCGTAATATGTGGCTATATTCCTGTGATGGGAATGAGTTTTCAACATGTTTATCTCCAGTTTGATTTCATCTTCCTCCTCCTATAAAACACATGAAAAAAAGCAAAGACTTTTCTATAAGGGTCCTTCCAAAATAAGCACCTTTTCACCAGAGAAGAAAAGCGCTGGACTGTGAATTAAGCATAATGGAAATGGCAAGTCATTATAATCGTGGCAGAAATTTGAAACTGTATCCATTATCCACAGATCGGAAACTTATAGACAAATGAACTTTAAAACCTAAAGAGGTTTAAAAGCTCGAGACTCTCTAAATGAAGAGCATTCACAGACGACACACAATCCTGAGAGAAAACAAAGGAGAGCTGGGTATGGCAGTCATGGATTAAGAAGAAGAAATCTGGCCTTCACATATCTGCTGGAACGCTTCATTATCTCCAGACAAGATCAACAGGAAACTAAGAAACAGCATTTGTCAGCTGGGGAGAGAGACTTTTCCTTTTTCATAAAGCTTTAGATAGTTGATAACTGACTACCGGTTGCTTTATTCACAGTTTTAAAGGTCAAATTCAGAAACCACGAAGAATCATTTAATCTAAAGTAATGGTTCCCATCCTTTTTCATTTGAGCCTCCTCACACACAGTACATACAGTCGGAGCAATTCAAACGTAAATATGACATATAATACATGATCATTTAAAATATCACGTATTAAATATACAGTTCATTTCATGTCGGAAATTAGTTTAGCTGTCCGAGAGCTGAGTCTTACCCACTGGTTTATTTATACATCTAAAAATGGTAATGTCATTTTTGTCATCATAAATCTGTTTTCATCAGGGCTTTTTCCACATGAACACTTATTAACACTTCAGCTGCGTCCCATTTCGCATTCTATCCGTCCTAAATAGTATGCGAAAATATAATTAGTATGTCCCAAATCATAGTATGCTGAAATGAGTATTCTCAAAGTCTACAGTTTCCGGTGAAAATTCAAAGTGGGAATACATAGACACTTAACAGGCGATATTACCCAGAACTCACCACGAGACGGCGGAGTTTAGTGACGCTACACTGCGTTAATAAAATGAAATAAAAGATGCTTCACTAAATGAATAAACGCGAGCATACAGTAAACATTACATACAAAATTATGAATCAATAAATACTTGAGCTGTGTTTTGATGTAAGTGACAGTTAAGGACCACAGTGTCATCTAGGCAACAACGGCCACTTCAGTTTTGCGTTAGTATTGCTGCGTCCCAATTCGCCTACTTATACTGTGCACTAAAAATATGTACTGTTTTTGTTATAGAAATGTATATAGATTTTAATGTGTAACAAAACAATCTGCACGCACTGGGACATGCTAACAGGAAACGGAAGGGGCCGTTGTTGCCTAGACAACATTGTGGTCATTAAAAGTCACACACATCAAAATGCAGCTCTTCTTTGCATTTAAGTATTTATTTATTCATTGTTTCATATGTAATGTTAACTCTATAATTATATTGATGAATTTAGTGACGCATCAGTTATATCATTTATTAATGCAGTGGAGCGTCACTAAACTCCGCCCTCTCGCAGTGAGTTGTGGGTAATATCAGCCGTTAGAGTGTGCATTATTCTGCACTTCCAATTTTTACCGGAAGTAGTCGACCATCCGGGAATCTTTGGAATACTCTTTTCAACACACTATGATTTGGGACATACTGTATATTCTATTTTCGAATACTATTTAGGACGGATAGTATGTGGATTGGGATGCAGCACATGTCCCAGTGCGTGCATTCAGTTTTGCTACGCACTAAAATGTATATACTTTGACATGACAAAAGCAGTACATACTTTAAGGGCATAGTATAAGTGGGCGAATTGGGACGCAGCATTAACGTGGACTGTGAATCAGTGTGCACCTAAAAGAGCCAAACGTCAAGAAAAGACTTTCACGCAGGCTGGTTTCTTCTCTTGTAGGGGGCTACAGACAGACGGTCATACCTCTGTCACGTCCATGACCTTAATAGCAGCCAGCTGTCCTGTTTTCACATGTCGACCCTGTCAAACACAAGGATATCAGTGAGAAATATGAGCATGTGACCCTGCTGAAGGGCTCATCGTGAGGATCTTTTCAGATAAAAGAGTCCCATGTGCTATGAAAACATACTGTACTATATATAAAAGTTCTTCTCCTGTGTTGTAGTGATCAGTCATTATTCTTAAACACCAGAAATACTTCATCATTCACATTATAACTGACTTTCAAACAATAACACACATTGTTTGTCTAAAGGCTAAAATACACTACAAGACTTTTGCCCAGATTTTGACTCTGGACTTGTTGCAGAAAGTCTGTGCCAGTCTGCAGATCTGATCAGTCAGTGCGTTTCTATCTGAAACTTTCAAAAAGTCTGCAAGTGTGTGATGTCTAGTTAAAAAAAAATCTTATAAAAGTCTTGTAGTGTGTTCCAGCCATAAAACTCTCACAGTTTCTTTAACCTTTAATCATAATAAATCATAAATAAACTACATGTCATTTAATACACACAGTATATACGAACATATGTGACAATATATGATTGAAAGTTTTATGACATTTCTGATTTTCTAAACGTAATGAATGATGCCTTATGATGTCAATAAGGCAATGCACAATCTGTATAGAGATGCATTCAGTGTTTTCACTCAAGGAAACGATGCATGAACACAAGTGGACTATATTCTACTGTTTGCATCACAACTAAAAACGGCACTACATGTTTCTTACCATGTGCTCCGAGGCATTTTAAATGACAACAGTTCCTCTTCTGTGTTCACGTTCCAGTTTCCCATGGACTGTGATATTCACATTTATACATTTCAACAGAGTCATTGAGAAAACGCTGGCAGTTTTCAGTGAAATGGGCCGGGGCGTGTGTTGTTGCTAAAGCCACATGTTGTAAGAATGATGAAGAAACTGTACTGTAGTCATCTTCCAGCTACTGGGCGCTTTTCACAATAAAACAAATGTCTTCTCACGTCAAAGGTTTTTAAGTTTGAACTTGTTTACTGTTAAACGTGGCAGGATGTTTAAAACACATCAAACGTTTGTATCGAAATCCAAATATGAATATAAATGAATATAAACCCAGAGTTTTCTTCTCATGTGTCAAACCAAATAACTAGAACGAGATCTTAAACATGTACTTGTCTAGCTTATATTTGTTCACTTTCATCAAACTGTACTGTAATCTTTGTCACGTTCTTTTTACTCCATTAGATAACAAATCCTCAGCAAACAGTCCTGGGGTAATTGTTGAAGTATTTTATATTGTTCGGTAAGGAACATGATACTTGTGTCTTTTTTGTTTTCAAATGGGACACAGATGTGCACTTTGTTCGCAGATTACCAAATGATGATTAGCAGTGTGATGTCCACAAAGTGTTAACAGGTTTTGCAATGAGCTTAAGAAACAGATGACCGACACAGAAGATGAGCGCAATGGCTTTTCTTCATGAAATGAGTGCGGTCAACATGAGGACAGGGAATGTTCACAGATCAGTGTTTGAACAGTGAGCTGCTGTGTCATGACCTCACAGACGAGCATAGACCAAAACCAGCAAACTGTCTCTTTACAGCCAGTTTCACCCAAGAAAAATGAGGTCATCATTTTTCACCCGTACGTCGTTTCAAACGTGCATATGACTGTGCATTCACTCACTATTTCCCATGATACAACACGCGACGACCGCTTGATTAGAATCGGCTGGAGGAGAGTGACCGTTAATGCCACGAATGCACGTTTATACACTTGTGTTTGTTCTTGTTGACAGTTATTTTCGTGTTTTTGAGAATAAACAGATTAAATGAATGTTATAGACAGTTGTGCTTTACTTTAAATATATTAAATCATTTTATTAAACGTAATAAACGTTAAAGTAAATAAACGTGGCAAACAGTTGTTTTGTTCTCTTTATTAAAAACTAATACGAAAACGTGACAAATAAGTTGAAAATAAACTTTACTTTTACTAAGCAATCCATGAAGCCACACAGGTGTAAGATAACCGTCATGTCGAATGTCCGCGACAGTACTGTGAGACGCAGGTTATATTACGTCAGTGTCTGAAATCGTTCACTCAGTTTCATTCACTTCTAGTGTTGTCACGATACTGGAATTTCTCATTTCGATACAATACCTAGAAAAATATCGATATTCGATACCATTTTCGATACCACGGGGAAAAACTGCCACAACATTAAGGCCTTAACACATTTTCTTTTTATTAAAATATAACAAGGCTAAAACATGAAATTGAGCTTGGATGAGGTACATTTTAACATGAACAAGAACATACACTCACCTAAAGGATTATTAGGAACACCATACTAATACGGTGTTTGACCCCCTTTCGCCTTCAGAACTGCCTTAATTCTACGTGGCATTGATTCAACAAGGTGCTGAAAGCATTCTTTAGAAATGTTGGCCCATATTGATAGGATAGCATCTTGCAGTTGATGGAGATTTGTGGGATGCACATCCAGGGCACGAAGCTCCCGTTCCACCACATCCCAAAGATGTTCTATCGGGTTGAGATCTGGTGACTGTGGGGGCCATTCTAGTACAGTGAACTCATTGTCATGTTCAAGAAACCAATTTGAAATGATTCGAGCTTTGTGACATGGTGCATTATCCTGCTGGAAGTAGCCATTAGAGGATGGGTACATGGTGGTCATAAAGGGATGGACATGGTCAGAAACAATGCTCAGGTAGGCCGTGGCATTTAAACGATGCCCAATTGGCACTAAGGGGCCTAAAGTGTGCCAAGAAAACATCCCCCACACCATTACACCACCACCACCAGCCTGCACAGTGGTAACAAGGCATGATGGATCCATGTTCTCATTCTGTTTACGCCAAATTCTGACTCTACCATTTGAATGTCTCAACAGAAATCGAGACTCATCAGACCAGGCAACATTTTTCCAGTCTTCAACTGTCCAATTTTGGTGAGCTCGTGCAAATTGTAGCCTCTTTTTCCTATTTGTAGTGGAGATGAGTGGTACCCGGTGGGGTCTTCTGCTGTTGTAGCCCATCTGCCTCAAGGTTGTGCGTGTTGTGGCTTCACAAATGCTTTGCTGCATACCTCGGTTGTAACGAGTGGTTATTTCAGTCAAAGTTGCTCTTCTATCAGCTTGAATCAGTCGGCCCATTCTCCTCTGACCTCTAGCATCAACAAGGCATTTTCGCCCACAGGACTGCCGCATACTGGATGTTTTTCCCTTTTCACACCATTCTTTGTAAACCCTAGAAATGGTTGTGCGTGAAAATCCCAGTAACTGAGCAGATTGTGAAATACTCAGACCGGCCCGTCTGGCACCAACAACCATGCCACGCTCAAAATTGCTTAAATCACCTTTCTTTCCCATTCTGACATTCAGTTTGGAGTTCAGGAGATTGTCTTGACCAGGACCACACCCCTAAATGCATTGAAGCAACTGCCATGTGATTGGTTGATTAGATAATTGCATTAATGAGAAATTGAACAGGTGTTCCTAATAATCCTTTAGGTGAGTGTATTGTGCAGGTCAAAAACCTCTATTCCAAGGCAATAAAGTGCAAGAAAAAATAAATAAAACAGCACAATCTTTTGTATTTTAAGAAAAATATTTTTCTTACGCAAAGCATGTCAAAAAAAAAATATATAAACAAAAAAATGACATGGGAACAATTATTATTCCGTTAAATGGACACATTTTCTACAGATGTGAGTGAGAGTGACATCCTAATAATAGCCTAAGGTTTCTTTGCAACATTCAAATTTTGAGCTAGGAACACCATCATGTCAATGTGTTCCTCTGTAAAGCCCATTGCACATTGAGTCCGAAATTTTCGTCCGAAATTTCCGCACGTTAAAAAATAAATACGACCTTACGTTGTGTCAATCACATTTACACACTGCCTCCGATATTTTCGTCCGTCATAAAAAAATTCGACCGGGTTCGATTTTCTGCGTTTTTCGCATCCGTAGGAATCGTTTTCAAAGGTGTTTTGGCTATTGTCCCTAATGTAAAACTCGTCCGATGCCACAGTTTGGTGCGAGTGTGTGTGTGCGTGTGTGTGTGTCCACACCTTAGACATACTGCCAGTCTCTGTTCAGGATCAATTGGTTCACGGAAATTGGTGGTCTTCTTTTTACTATGTGGCTTCAGTATCGCTAGCAAAGCATCAAACTGAGCAACTGACATCCTGAAGTAAATTTGAAATCGGTCAGGATAATCCTGCAGTTCCATGATAAGGAGGTGGAACTCTCCTTCCTCGTTACGCAACCCGGACTGGATGGACTCAATATTTCCTCTTTATTTTTCTCTTTTTAAGAAGAGAGAGGACAACAAAATCGTCATCACTGCTTGAAGACTCCATTTTATATTGTTTTGCGATTTTTTCCGCAACGGATTAATAAATACGCATCGGACTCAGTGTGCAAGGTTTCTGTCCGTGACGAATTTTTAGGATGACGAATACGAAATAACGTATACGAACATTTCGGATTGTATGTGCAAAGACCTTAAGTCGTGCCCTTCTTGGACTGCAAATGAGCCCTGATGTACTAAAAACACGCTCTGAAGCTGAGCTTGATGCAGAGATACACAAATACTTCTTAGCAAACTGGGCCAAGTTAGGTAAAGTCTTCTCATGGGTCTTCCATCATGAGAGAGGGTCCTCTTCTGCACAGATTTCGGGCATCTTTCCATATACTGAGAACTCATTTTTGAGTTCCGATTCTGCACCAATATTCTCTTCGCTGGATGATACATCTTCCAAGTTCACTCTTTTTCCCCCTTGTATGCTTGTTAACAGTCCCTTCAGATCTTTTTTTAGCTTTCTTTGCTGGTTGCTGCTTGTCACCTGGAGAAGATGTTTGCTGACTTTGGCCCCCTTCTTTTGCCAAATTCACATTGACAACAAGATTATTTTTAACCTCCTCCCCCAAGGTAACAAAACTGTTTTTGAACCTTGGGTCGAGAAACGTGGCTGTGTTCAGTGTCAGCTGAAGATGTGTGTCCTCATATCTCTGTCTGAGATCTTCTCTAATACGATCTTTAAGCTGACATTTTAGGTTGCTGTCACTTTCCTCAACTGTCAAAGTAGAGATGATCTTCCAAGTCAGAGGCAGAACGTCAGAGAGTGTGGTGTGTTTTTCACCACTTAGGGCATCCGTGAAAGAGCTGATTGGGCTCAATACATCTTTTACAGCCTCAAGAACTGTAATGTCTGAATCCTTAGGCATGAGGTGCCATTTCTTTCGATCATCAGCTAAAACAGAACAGACCGCCTGCTGCTGTTCGAGAAATCTCTCCACCATTTCATAAGCTTAGTCCCAGCGTGTGGGCTCATCATGGATCATTCTGTGTTCAGGGAGTTGCAAATCTTTTTGTTTCTTCTTCAGCTGTCGAAACATCTTCGGTGACCTGCTGAAGGCAGACATTGTCTTTCTCAATCTTGACAGTGCTCCTAACACATGGTCTATATCCAGGCCCTTGTTAATGGCAAGATGTAAGTTGTGCCCAAAGCAGGGGACCCATGTGAAGTCCTGCTGAAATGCTTTCTTGTTTGCCGAGGCATTATCAGTGGTGATACCAGCCATGTATGACATATCCAGCTTCCACGTTTCTTGTATGATTTCCTCCAAGGCCTCCCTCAAGCATTCTGCAGTGTGCTCACAGTTCAGCCCAACACACCCCAAGCACCAGCTCTGCATGTTCCAGGATTCAGTTATAAATTGCACAGTTACTGCCATGAATGTGGAAGTGGCCCTGCTGGTCCACAGGTCAGTGGTGCATGAAAAAAAAGGTTTATCCCCAAGACTGTTCATGAGTTTTTCTTTTGTTTCATTGTATAGGGCTGGGATTTCAGTGTACATGAATTAGTTCCGCGAAGGAAGGGCATACCTGCTATTTAAATGTTCAAGAAGTTGTCTGAACCCAGGTTTCTCAACAGTATAGACAGGGACCTGATCCATGCATATGTACTCTGCTACGGCCGTGTTCGGTTTCTTTGCTTCATTTGAGTTTGCATCATACTTTCTTCGTAGTTCAAAAGCATCTAGTAGGGTGGGCTGTGAGTGGGTTTTCACTGTAGATGGATTCTCAGCTTCCTTCTGAAGCTATAAAGGAAATATTTCACATTTAATTTTTAGATCAGGCCTTTAAAATTAACAAAACTACCTAATCTTAGAATTTATGCTAATGGTAATAACTTGCAAAAACATGAATAAACAAATACTCCTCAAGTATTTATTAATCTACTGTTAATACATTGACATAAAATCAAAAGTTGTACAAGTGTTAATTTAATTAAATAACCCAGAGTTATCATGAACAGTAGTATTTTATGAGCAGATTTTAATTTGGGCTTTAACATTATCATTGATCAGCGCACACATAGAGCCCTATGGTAAACAAAAGTGCATCACACGCTCACTGAAATTACACGAGAGTTAATAAATTACATAATTTTATGGTATTTTCTTGTCAGATGCAACTACTTTGTCCGAAATCTTTAGTCTGACAACTGTCTTGGGTTTATATTACAATTAAGGGGAAAACGGGTCAACACACATCAATTTGATTTGTGATTAATGCTACACTTTTGTTTAAAACGAGAACAGTTACCAACCTCTCTAAATTCTTTATACAAGTCCGCATGTTGGTCCTTCAAGTGCTTTGCTAAATTAGTGGTGTTAGCACTCCTCTGTAGCAACGCTTGCATATCGGCTTGCTTGTGTCCTTCGCCTTTCCATGTTCATTTGCCTCAAAGCCGGAAAAGTTCCAACAGCACTCCTGCCATGTTCTTTGTCGACCAAAGCCGGTCGCGAAGACTCCGCATTGGCCATCTTTCAACTCTTCCCACAATTTACATGAGCGCATGAGACGAGTCAGTGAGAGGAGGCGGGGCTCTGTTGATACTGCGTGCCGCTCACGTGCAGTGTGTCGGAGAAGAGAGAGAGAATGGGAAAGCGCAGCTGGCATCGATATATCGATACTGTTGGACATGAGTATTGGAATCGTTTTAGATTTTTCAGAATCATTATGTATCGAAAAATCGATATTTTTGACAACACTATTCACTTCTTCCCCATATAGTGGACTCAAATGTCATTCGCTATATAGGGAATAGTGAAGGAGGGAGTGGTTTCAGACACACCATGTGAAAACGCTGACATCATGTGTATTATGCGTTTAGTCTGTGAGCATTCGCGACTAATCCCAAAACAATAATGGCGGCATGCAGGACTGTGAAAATTTATCTGGCAAAGGGTTGATTTACTGCACTACTACAAGCAGTGGAGACACATCGTTTCCATTCAACCCTAAACCCCCGTAACCCAAACCTGGATATGTGTACGTGCACAGGCGCGTAGTGTTTCTTTACAACGCCACAATACCAACTACTGGCCTAGCATGTGTAATACAGCGTTTAAAGGAATAGTTCACTTTCAAAAGAAATGTTCATGATAATTTACTCGCCCCCATGTCATCCAAGATGTTTATGTGTTTGTTTCTTTAGTCTAAAAGAAATGAAGGCTTTTGATGAAAACATTCCAGGATTTTTCTCTATATAGTGGACTTCAATGGACTCCAAACGGTTGAAGGTCAAAATGACAGTTTCAGTGCAGCTTCAAAGGGCTTTAAACTAGCGAAATGATCGGTCATTTTCTAAAAAAAAAAGAAAAAGTATATGCTTTATAAACACAAATGCTCGCCTTGCTCGCGATGCGCGTTCATGACTTCACGTAATACATAATTATGTTGAAAAGGTCACGCTTGACGTAGGCGGAAGTACCGAGTCAGTGTTTACAGATGTGGAGAAGGAGGACCGTTCAAAAGCTGTTGAATGTTCAATGACACATATTCAAATGTGTCAGTTTATTGTTTAAAATGGTCATTCCGTGTGCGTATCCTGGACGTTGTAATATTAAAAGAGCGTGACCTTTTCAACGTAAACTACGCATTACGAGAAATCATGAACGCGCATCGCAGAACAGAGCAAGGCGAGCATTTGTGTTTATAAAGCATAGACTTTTTAATTTTTTTTAGAAAATGACCGATCGTTTGGCTAGATAAGACCCTTATTCATCGTCTGGTATCGTCCTTTGAAGCTGCACTGAAACTGTCATTTTGACCATCAACCGTTTGGAGTCCATTGAAGTCCCCTATATGGAGAAAAATCCTGGAATGTTTTCATCAAAAACCTTCATTTCTTTTCGACTAAAGAAACAAACACATAAACATCTTGGATGACATGGGGGCGAGTAAATTATCATGAACATTTATTTTGAAAATGAACTACTCCTTTAATTACGTTTTCGCAAATCTGTGTTAACACAGATCATTTTGACGACGTTGTTGTGTGTTCGTGAAACTTAAAAAAAATGTCAAACTAAAAATGTGTGTTTTCTACTCTGTCATTGTCAAGTGTGCTATTCGCAGGCTGAATTCCCTGAAGTGTAAACAGTGTGGCTCTGTTTGCTTGACTGACCCGATACAGCAAGCTGGCTCAGCCAATGGCGTGACTTGGGGGGTTTCTGTAAAATCAGCTTGTTTTCAAGAGACACTGAATTCTCATATTTAAAATGTAACATACACATTTCGGTGCACTCAGTATAGGGGAAAAGAGCAAGTGATTCAACTGAGCTGAAGATGTAAGCGCACACGTGGTTGCAGATGATATTTCTGTCGGAGGGGATTTCCTCATGTTTCTCCAGGATGCCTGAGAAGCGTCACATTGTATTAAATGTCTGGGCCATAAACAGGAAGTGCTGTTGAAAAAAAGTCAAAGAAAGAAAAGCGCACAGAGATGACAGCTGGATTAGGATTAAAAATTTCTTTTGGCTTCACAAAGTTTCGTTCACATACATGAACACGTACATCAATAATCATTTGATCTCAGTGAGGTCAATTTAAAATGAGGAAGTCAAAAAAGAGGAAGCTTTTTTTCTTTAAAGACAACACGAGCCAAATCACCTGTTACTAAAAGTCTGAATAAACGGCACATATGACTTGCTAGTGCAGTACTGGAAGCTTTTAGTGAGTTTGCATATGCTTTTAAAATTTCTACCTGGGCCAAATGTGTCCCAAAACCCCAGAGGGCTAAGGTGAATTTCAAGAAGCCAGCTTTCTCAGCGAACACACGTGTAAAGCGAGAGAATGTCATGTGTGTTTCCCCACTGTCAACAATGTGTTTAAGGTACACAAGAAAATCATTTTAACATAATTCTAGAAGAAATGTAAATATTTTAAGGTAAAACGTTTTCGAAAAAAGTGATTCATATGTAAATGAATTATGTTATACAATTAATTCTTGCCTTTAATAACAGCAATTAGCTTCAGTTTGTCCTAATCCATCACATTATCATAGGAGGCTTTAAAGATGTGGTAACAGTTGAATCACACACAGAGCATGTTTCACTGTGAAGTGGTTGTGGAAAGAGAACCAGAAACATTGTGATGAAGCAAAGGTAGCAGGCCTACTAATTATTAGAGTCAATATCACGGTGTAATATTGAATCATTTCTCACAATAATAGTCTGCACAAGGCAGAGGTCTTCTGCTTCCGTGTGTGAGTAATATCTATGTAGATTTACAAATATGACTTGCTGTTCTGCTATATTCAAGAGAGATTTCTGCATAAATAAGGAGTCTTACAACAGATGCTCTGATCTCCCATAGAGAGTCCATCTGAGATTACAAACTGAAAGAGCCTAGAAAAAAGACAGTGGCAACATCTTCAAGATGCTCGAAAGAGCCAAACCAATGCACCCTTTTGCTTTAAAGAGTAACTATTACAATGTCCTTAAAATGACATTTCATGTGGTGTGTAATGTAAGCAGTCTGCCGAGTTGTAAAGCCGAAAGTGAACGAATAACACAGTTATTGGCTTGAGAAAAAAGGAGTCTGAATCACGCGAACGTCTGTCGTTTTAATTTCAGTTCCGGGTTGGATTTGCGTCACTCCGTGTAATGCCCGCCGACGTTCCATTTGCGACACTGCACGCGGTAGACCAATCACAGCAGACTAGACCATCTGACCACCGTTGGTCAGAACCATCTCGTTGCTTGACCGTTCCATTCCGCGCATATCCGGCCCAGCCACTACAGGTATGGTTTCACTTTCCATTGTCGGGCTAATAACTAAGCTCTATGGAGTTTAATACAAATGCATCAGTCGTTGCCTTGGTAACCCAATAGTTAATAGACAGAATGAGATGTGAATAGCGATGGTGTTATGGAGGTCGATCAGATATTACAGCTTTTTGTGCTCGTTTTAAACCGGATACGGGCTTATTTCAGTGAAATGCCAGAGAAACTGGTATCCAGACAAGTGACCCATCCTGAGGGGAGACGTCACTACACGTGGTGAGTATGATTTGAGACAATGTATCATGTAGTGATTTTAGATGAAGCGGTACTTCCTACTCATCAAAGAGCCGTGGTTCACGGAAGAGCGGAGCATAAAACACAGAATCCGAGCCTTGCGGTTTCAGAATCGCCCTAGACACGTCTAATGAGTGTGAATCACGATATATATCGTCCCAGTTTGAACCAGGCACAAGTGAAAATATATCTGTAACTGTTCTAAGAACGCCTCGGTCCGACAGTGGAAAATCAATATTCTTTTACATTTAAAAAGTGAAACTGCAGTGTGCAAGTTTAAAATAAACATACCGTCTGTTTGTGTGGATGCTAACACGTTTATCTTTATAAAGATGGTCGTCTTGGTGTGAACGGTGACATGAGATCTCTTTGTGGGTTTTCTGTCTGGAGTAACACATGTTTTCATACAAAAAATCTATTATTAAATGATTATTACGTTTGGTCTAATATTTATGTTGGTGATGATACTTTAACATGTCTAATATCTTAAAGACATTTAATGACCTTTTCACAGTTATTAATGCTAACACCACAAAACGTTTAATAATTTTCCTATTTTCACGATGACTTTTTTCTACATCTCAATTTTTATTAGTCTTAGATTTTTTTATCTTAGATTTCCACAAATACAAAGAAAGCTGCTGTAAAGTTGCTCAGCTACAATGCAATCTGAATTGAATTAGACTACAACTACAAATATCGGACTATTATTAAATCGGTTCAAAATATTACCAGACAAAAACGATCTCGTATCCTGTATATGTTTACTGTCCCTTAAATGGGTTTATCTCTGCGATTTCGTGAACATCACGCTATTACAGCAGGGTTTCAGAAGAATGCTGTACAGGGCAAAAAAACAGTGGGTCACAGTGATTTTTATTGCACAAGATGAGCCACAATGGGAATATTGTTTTGGATCGCAGATTCAGTGTGAGCGACTTCTGTTAAACTAACTGCAAGGTCCACCCTGATCTGAATCAAACACACATGTCTGAAAACCTCTGAGAATGTATCAACAACATATCCACAGCACGGGATGTTTCAGCGTACCCTATATCATCATCACACATCTTTAAATACACCCGATTTCATCGGAAACATATCCTGACGTTCATGAGGAAGTGAGCTCCACCCAAAGGGTGTCAAAGGGCGAAACCACACATGTAGGTCATATGAGCAACACTGGCATACCAACAGATGTGAAACACAGAAGATGAACAACAAACAATGGTCATTTCACAAGCCGCTGGTCACGGACACTTGGTTACGCTTACAACAGTTTACATATTTATGATCGAAAATAAAGAACGGCCAGTAATCTAAGAAGGAAAAAGAGTCACCGACACAAACCTTATAGACTTGCCCGTAAGTCCCATTGCCAACCACCTCAATGAGCTCAAATATCCCTGCAGGATCCTAAAAAACAACAACATGAAAACACTTTTAAAACGTCCATATTTTCTGTTTGTCACAAAAACAAAATTCTACAGTATTAAAAAAGCTCGTAAGTCAGCTGACTGTGTAGACAGCAGTTTTGGACCATCAACCTACTGTATGATGTCCAACAACACTGCTCTCTCATGATGCCCGAAACATAGAGCATTACAGCCCGTTTTGAGATTGTGATGGCCCAAATCATGTTCAGGTAGACAGCTGCAGGAATTGAGACTAAAAATGCTGTCTAGTTAGGCAGCACAGTATGTTTTGAGACACTGCCCACATTTTTATTTAAGTGAAACAGTAAACTATTTATGACAGTGTAATTATCCGATAAAGAGAAATGCATGGGACATTACGAAAAACAACACAAAAGCAAAGGAGAAAGTTTTGTATAAACTGAAATTAATTTTCAAAATGTAAATAATCTTGACAGTTGTGTTTAAAGAATGGTCTTATCAAGTAGTGACACGAAAACTAAGTTCAGTCGCCGCTGAAGTAATATTTCTTGGAAAACACCTTTTGTCGCTCTTCGAGCAATCGCGGCTGGGAAAAAAACATGTTAACATACAAAAGTAATAAACAACGTTGAATACAACCACAACACTTACCCGTAAGGAGGCGAGGTCGATATTGCTTAAACTTGTTGTTGTAAAGTCTCTCGCCATCTTTAAGAGCTCGACTGCTAAAGTCGCATAGTTTACTAACTGATCATGGTTTGAGGAACAGTATGTCTGCCCATCTCCAGCTCCTCCACAGCGGAGTTACCAATCCTACTAAAGCGAAGGCGCCGCCTCATGAATATGAATCACATAACGGAACGCTCTCTGTAGCATTACCTGATTGGCTGAAATATGTAAAGTAGGCGTTCGTCATCAGGTGAAATAACGAATCCCGCTCTAGTGAACGGTCGTCTTTTAAATATTTATGACCTTACGTACGCAGAAGCTCCGGAAGGTCACCAGGCAGTGAGACATGTCCACCTGCGGAACCGCAGCAACATTTTCTGAACCGCAGTTTCTGAACCACGGTTACAGAACGGAAGTGATGGTGGAGTTATTGACGACAATGGCGGAGAAAACGGTGAGTTTTGTGCAATGCCTTTTGAATTTTGTATTAAATAACGATCGTATATGACGTTATTTGTTAAATATTGAATTTGTGCATGACTGTATCAATTTACTGAAGCTTAAAGTTGTTGCCATTTTTTTCTGTGGACGGTTCGATTACTTTTCGGAGGACCTGTTGTATTTGGGCATTACCTTTATTTTAAGAAATATAAGGGTAGTTGGCGGATTAATCGTACATGTGTCCTATGGTGTGACAAAGCAAAATTTAGAAAAGAAGATGTTACATTGCATTGTTTTAATAATGGCTTTATTTATTGTATATAGCATATGGCAGATTTATCTAAAAAAAAAGCTAAAAAAAAGCATTTGTCTATCAACTACCCATAAATAGTTTATTCCACTTCATTTGTTATATGCGTTGTTTGTGAGTTGATTTTACTTATCGTCGAGGTTTTTAATCGGATTTGTCACTGCTGATATAGTTGTGTTTTGCATTTATCTCTTGTAGAGACATCCAACGATTCAGCAAGGTAATTCTTTACCTGAGTTGCAGCAATGTACCAACTGTTGCAGGAATTACCACTGTCCTTTTTGCTCGGCCAGTGTGTTTAAGCCAGCCAAACTGGTCAAATTAAAAAGTCACATTCAAAGCCATTTCAACAAGGCAATTGTACATGTAGGCTAATATTTTGTGTTATTTGTTTAACATGTGTCATTTGATTATATTATAGCCATTATGTTTTACCATTATACTTTAACAAACTGGGTGAATTTGATCAATTGTAATTTTTATAATTTGTTTTACAGTATGTATGTTGGATTTAAATGATGTTTCGTTTAAAAGAATGCTGCAGTTTTTTTTAACCATAAAACAATAAAACTAATACAATCATACAAAATGCTCTCAAGTTTGAAACATTATTTCTAACACCATCAACAGGAACACAATAAGCTAATACATTGAAACACATTCATTATACAATAATTCTACACAAGATTGATGTTTTAAACGGCTTTTTGTACCATACCTTAATGTATTGACCTGAAAAGCAGCCTTACTTAAGAATATGACGTTTTCGCGTGTAACAATAGCAAATCACACTCCAAGACTCTAGGTGGCGCGACTTCGTCTAAGAACGAAAGCTCCGCCCCCTCATTCTGTGACCGCTGTTCAGAAACTGCAGCTGCGATGCCGCAGCTGGATACTATTGGGCAGTGTCGCTTCAATTGCTTAATATTCATGAGGTAAACCTTCAGCGGTCTTCCAGGACAAACACAGGAAACCCGGAGCACGAGCAGAAAGTGAAAAACTGACCCTTCCTTTACTGAAAAGCAAACAAAACACTACATTCCCAATGGTTAGCTAATGCATTAATGAAACTGCTACCAGTTACCAAATTAAAAAGAGTCATCTCTCAGACTGAGTTGTTCATATATTCATTTATTTACCGTCTGATACTCAAGATAATTTTTTGAATGTATATTACAAATATTGTATTTGCTCTTTCAAAAACAAACCTTTAAATCAAACTAGATAAAGGACATCTCTCTTCTGTGTTTTTATTGACGTGCCATACATCAAATCTGAAAAGTAAAATGATGGTAACTGCGCAAATGCGAAATGAAGATAGATTTAAGAGAGAGAGAGAGCAACATGGCATTCACATCTAAATTATGTGAAGTGAAATATGAATAATGTATGCAAATGATCAAACTTACTGAAATATGAATCATTAGCAGCACTGAATGTTTTAATCTAATACCAGATACATCATATAAACATCCAATGACGCAGTGAGAAAAAAGCAAGCTCTGAGAAAATAACAAACAAACATAATTCTGTCACGGTATATGGTCGACTGTATAAAATGTGTAAATACATCCTCCTAACTGGCTACAAACAATATCAATGTGCTTATTTCACTGGAATAGTATTTATTTGCATAAATAGAACGTAATATTCTTTAAAGCTCAGAGTATTTGTGTCTTTACATTATTGTGCTGCGACAACCAAAGTCATAATCTGTTCTTCAGAAACCAAACCAAATAAGTAGTGGTGTTTCAAAAGAATAGATATGACACTGTACATAGTATGAATACCTTGAACATGAGTCATTATTATTGGTCTTCGAAAAGAAGAAATTCAAGTACGAAATCAATATCAATAGCTCTTCATCTTTCTGAACAAAGTATCAAAACACTTCACAGGTAGTTAAAGAAAAGAAAAAAGAGAAACCATTATGTTTTTTATTCGATTTTTCGAATGGTAAGATGATGTCATGCGGATGAAAAAAGGAAGAGAAAAGTAAAAACAGCAAAGCTATGTTTCCGGCCCAGCGGGCGATTGCTGTGTGAGGTTCTACCAGATATCACTGGAGAGTTCTTGACCAGACAGCGGCACGAACGTGCTGTTCAAGTGAATGTCCTTCTTGGCTTTCCCAATGTTATTTTGCGTCACGCGTCCATTCAGCAGCGTCATTGGCAGATTGCAGTACACGTGACGGCCGCTGAGCGTGGCTATCGCAGAAGTGGGCAGCTCGTATTCGTAGCTGCGGCAGAAATGGTGCATTTGCAAGTGGGCGGGCTCGTTATAGTCTGGAATTTCAACGTGAGCCGGCACCAGCGATGCTGAGGTTGCCGTCATGGCGACGGTGGATACGGCCTGCAGGTCGCCGAAGAGCCCTTGCTCGCCCGAGTCCATCACCTGCCGCCGCGACACGGTCTCTTTTTTCTTGGCTGGCATCTCGTACACGACCTGCTTCCAAAACCTGGATTTGAGCTGGTTGCTTTTGGGCCCCCTCCATTTAATGACGGTCAACACTCTGATGGTGTGCTTCAGATCTTCTACCTCCTGGTAGTTGATAACGTTGCGGAGGTCGGAGCATTCGATCATGATCACCTTGATTTCGCCGGTCACCAGCATGCTGTGCAGCCGCGGCTCGAACTGGAAGATGCTCCAACCACGCCGGGCCACAAACTCAGGAGTCAGCACGATGATGAGACGTCTGCTTTGCTCGACGCTCCGGTTCAGGTCCTCAATGTATGCTGGAGACAGAAAGCGAGACATGTCATTCATAACGCAGTGGTGAAAGACAAGTGCAATGCAACAACCGGGCCAAAACACACAACATTGTGCCACAACCACTCCAAAAACCTTAATGCACCTTAGTAACAGCATAGCTGTACCCTAGCAACCAATCAAACCACCATAGCAACACAAACAGCAACCATGTAACAACGCCTGAGCATCCATCCATAAACAGAGGAGGTACTTTACACTTAAAAAACACATTTTCTCCTACTTCTGTCCTAAGTGAAATGTATTTTCCTGAAGAAATGTGAGCAGTATGAATACAGCAGTGCATTAGTGCAGAGACACAAAGCCTGTGGCAATGACTCGTCCAGATGATGAACAAACACAAGTAAACACATGGACACCGTGTGAAGAGTGGACGGCACATGAACTCGGCGTGATGCATTTGTCGTGGTTGTTTCTTTCCTCAATGTGTCCTGATCCTCTCAGCGGGAGCTCCATCTGTCACATTACACTCGGCTCTGAGTCTCTCTAGTGTTCATGTCTGCACTATTCACATCTATCACTGAATGTGCGTCACTCAAAAATACTTTTGCGCACTGAACAAAATGTCAGTTATTGTAAAGGTATTGCAAACAACCAGTAATCCAAATCATTATTTTGATCTCCGCACAACGCTTCTCGGGGTTTATTGCTATATTAATCCCTGAAATTATGAATTATAATAAAGTTTACATTTCTTTGTGTCTTTTATGTATAATTTATATAGGCCTTGAGCTTGCTTACAAAGTTGCAATGACCGTCAAAGTCTAATTATACGCTGAGGCCGATGTAATGCTGATGATTGATAACATTGAACATTTCATGGTCAATTTCTGGATCTTTTTACATATGTATAAAGCTGTCAAAGTCTTGCATATTTAATATGCTTACAAATACTGCTGAATGCAGGAAAACACTGCGACGCAGTGGTAACTTTTAAGGGATGCAAGAAATTGAGTTTATACCATGACTTCAAATGAGGAAGCAAACACGTTGGGGCGGTTTCCCGGACAGGGATTAGTTTAAGCCAGGACTAGGATATTTAAGTCGTTTTTAAAAACATACTTTACAAAAAACATTACTGCTGGGCATCTTGAGACAAAACAATCACACTGATATATTTTAAGTAGGGCTGTCAAACGATTAATCGCATCCAGAATAAGAGTTTGTGTTTACATAATATATATCTGTGTACTGTGCATAATAATTTTGTATTTATTAACACATACACATACATGCATATATTTAAGAAAAATATAAAAATTAATAAACATTTTTAGGGCTGTCAAAAGATTAATCGCGATTAATCGCATCCAGAATAAAAGTTTGTGTTTACATAATATTTATCTGTTTACTGTGCATAATAATTTTGTATTTATTAACACATACACATCCATGCATATATTTAAGAAAAATATAAAAATTAATAAACATTTATATATCATTTCAATTATTGGTAAATATTAGTGCTGTCAATCGATTAAAAAAATTAATCGGATTAATCACACATTTTTTCTGTGATTAATCACGATTAATCGCACATAATAATTATATTTTAAAATATACTTTTACATTTGAATAATTTCACATTTAATCTTCAAATTGATGCAGAAACAACATATTTCTTTAACAGCATCATTTTATGAAAGCTAACATTTTGATATTAGTATTGTAACTGATGTCTCTATTAAATTGATTATTTTAACATGAATTATAGCCATTCAACAGTATAACTGAGAACTCATGTAGGAAATATACAGAAATTGAAGGACACTTTACAGTCTTTAATGCTAAATTATAAATTAAATGCAGAAGAATTCTCATTAAAGCTACAAAATCACATTGATTTCTTCTTTTATTTTGTTCTTTGATTAACATTAGTGACAGGAGTCACAGCAGCACGTTTAAGAGCGCGGCCCCTTTAAGAGCTGTCTCAGTACGCAGATCTGACCGTCACCGCACTCCCATTTTCACAACTCTTTGCATTCATTTAAGATTTTATTTTACACTTTGAAGTCTGTGCTTAAGAAAATGCTAGACAAAACGGGCTTTCTGACATAATCTTGTGTGGTTTTATCTATTCAAGCACGAAAGAGAACTTAACACGGATGCGCTGTCTGACAGAGATTCACCGACGCAGCCTTCAGCATATGACTGTATACACCAGACTGGACCTCGCGTTGCGTTTTGCCGCGTCCCACAGTTTAGAAGCTGTCTATCTTCATTGAACGCGTTGAAGCAACTGTTTCAAATCGCGCTTAAGTGGTTTAAAAGCCTGTACACGAATAAGAGCGTGATTACATAATGTAACGCTAGACAAAGGATGTCAAAACAAACGGATGCTGCGTTAATTGCGATAAATATTTTCTCACGCGTTAATTTGAAAAAATTAATCGCATGCGTTAACGCGTTAACGTTGACAGCCCTAGTAAATATAAATAAATACATGTAAATATTTCCTAAATATGTATACTTGTATATGTGTTTGTATTTATAAATACAAAATTATTATGCACAGTACACAGATATATATTATGTAAACACAAACCTTTATTCTGGATGCGATTAATCGCGATTAATCTTTTGACAGCTGACAGCCCTAGTTTATATATAATTTCAATTATTGGTAAATATAAATAAATACATGTAAATATTTCCTAAATATGTATTCATGTGTATGTGTTTGTATTTATAAATACAAAATTAATACGCACAGTACACAGACATATATTATGTAAACACAAACTTTTATTCTGGATGCAATTAATCGCGATTAATCGTTCGACAGCCCTAATTTTAAGATAAGTCAGTGCAAGTTGTTTTCGATTAAGACACATCTAATATTTAAGTTAGTCTGGCACTAGGCTTAAGCCCTGTCTTTATGTTTCGTTAAGTCGCTTTGTAACTAATTGGACTGGAGAAACAGGTCAAAATAACAGAAAAGATGCTCTTGGAGACTCGATCCTGAGGTTTGGTTTTGTTGAAGTTGAACAGACACTGGACTGGAATGACCACAATACATCTAGAAATGCTGATTAAATGAACATTTGGAATGGTCTCTAGTTGGTCTTTTGCTGAGTTATAGAAAGAGATAATATGGGTTGTGGTTCTTACTGCTGCTGGGTATGAGGTCCCGGTGTGGGATGAAGAGTTTATATCCATAGTGTTTCTCCAGAACGTCAGGTAAGATCTCCAGAGCAAACAGCTCATCCTCGCTGACCTCACACTCCACTGACTCCAAATCCACTTTGGTGTAAGAGAGGTAGGCATCATATTCCTTGTTGTCTGAAGGAACAGATGAGAGTTATAATACAGAGATAAGAGATGCAGAACAAATATCTCAAGCTTTACATACAGTAAGTGCCAGGAAAAAAGCTTTCGTGGATTAAATTGTGTGAGGAAAATTTGTTGTCATCTATTGGACAGTTGAAAATACACCAATCTGAACATACACGTTTTACAAATATAAGGTAAACAAATGTGATGGAAATCAATTCACCTTTAAAATATTGTGAAAGATATTGTAGGATCATTGTTTTTATCAATGATCAACTACAATCATTTCATATAGACCTATTAGTAATGGGTGCCGTTGTTTATTAGGGGGCGATTCAGCTTAGCCCAAATAAACCTCACATGAGGGTCTCATGTATTTTTGACTTTTTTCATCTGTGCCCCAACAAAAGGACAAAAGAACAACACAAAAGAAGATATTTTGAAGACAGCTGGTAACCGAACACCATCGGCACCCATTCACTTCTATTGTATGGACACAAAAACCAACGCAAGTGAACGGAGCCCAGTTAAAGTGATAGTTCGTCATAAAATGAAAATTCTGACAAATTCTTGTCCCATTTGTCATTTTAACCCTGTATGACTTCCGCAGAACACAAAAGAAGCTATTTTGAAGAATGTTGTTAACTGGCCTCCATTCACTTGCATTGGTTTTGTGTCAATACAATAGAAGTCAATGGGGTACAGTGCTGTTCGGTAACCAACTTTCTTCAAAATATCTTTTTTAGTGTCCTGCAGAAGAAAGAAAGTCATACAGGTTTGAAATGAAAAGAGGGCGAGCATTTTTGGGCGAACTGTCCCTTTAAGGTAAGTACTATTTTTCCAGCATGCTTTTGTAATATTATTGCTTTTTGGCAGATTGACTCCGTCATTGACAACGGGTCAGACGTCTCAGAAAGTGGTACTGAATGATACGTTTATGCTGCCTTTGCGTTGAATGTACCAGTGTTTATTCATTGTCATCATTAAACCAGAACATTCTCAAAATGACCATGTCATAAAGAATACTAGAATGAAAGTCAAACGAGTTTGAATGGGTTTTGAGAGTAAACAATGACAGAAGTTAAAAATGTCGATTTACCGTCATCTGTTTCATCACTCCCGAAGTGTCGTCGGTAACACAGCATGATCTCCACATTATAGCATTTATAGATGGCTGTGAAGATTCCTAATAACAACATGATGGCACCCAGACCACCAACCAGCTCCAACCTATACGCATCTACACAGAAAGACGTCAATCAATGTACAGTCATGTGATGTCAGAAGAAATTCTGTAATGTAATATACAGTATGCTGTTTTATTATACGAGTGAAATGTAAAAGCTGTGTTTCAATCCATTTCAAATGGTAATATCCCACTGATCACTGGTCACATGACCATCCCCGGACAATCAGATCTATAGAGAATTACAGAATACATGATCTATTGGTGAATCAGCTGATGTTGTGAAAGTTTACCCTTCTTCTGCAGAATAGCACTTGCACTGCTACGGCCGATGTGATTCTCCACATTACAGGTGTAGTTTCCCATGTCTGTCTCCTCCACGGCATCAAAGATCAGCGATAACTCCACCTCCTTCTCCCCCAGAAACTCCCGGACCACCCTGAACACATAACACACACGTCAGCGACCCACAGGCCTACTGCTATATGCATGAAAAACCCAGCTGGCAAACGGTGAAGAACACTTTGAAGCACCCTAAACAGTGTATAAACTACTAAATACTGTATGTCCACAATCTTTTACATCTTAACTGTTGATTGATTTATTATTGACTCATCAAACATGCTCAGCCGGATGTACTGTAACTTTTCCTTGAATGTCCATACAGTCATTTACATACTTATACAGTAAAGAACCACTGACACACTCATCCACTTAACAATTCATTTATATACTCATACACATTTACATACTTTTATAAAGTAAACAGACACATCTTAAAATCCTTTTAAGCACACTAATGGTTATGCATTCGTCATCTGAACAGAAAGAGTCATTGAGAAAGATAAAACAGACATCATCAAAGATTGACGCTGGTTCAAAATCTTCAAAACCCATCAAAGACATGCTACAGGTTACTGACACACATCCACGTGTACTTTCATGCTACTTTGTCTCTGTTCTTCTGTAAAAAACAACAACTGGACCACACTGACTGGATAAACATTTTATTCTCTCTCACAAAAAGTGATAAAATATTTGAAAGTTGAGCAAAAAGATGAAAAAAAACATGACTGAGTTCACTGGCTGAATGAAGTGTTTCATAGCTTTTCAGGAGTTGTGATATTGTTTATAATTTCTCTCTGAAATTGTCTGTGTCAAAGGCAGTTCATCTTTTTCTGACTTCCGTCACTAGAGGTCTCTGTAGCCTCAGTAATATTCATCTTCCATTATAACGGTTTACTTGTGGATCACAAGTGCTCTTACATAATCCTGTTCAGATTTAACACTGAGAATTTATAATGGCAAATTATATTCTTATATCATTCATATTTTGACATGTTCTGTCAGGATTACATCTGTGTTCTGTAGTTTATAGCTTTGCAGACATAGCATGCTCCATGTGGATTCATTCACTCATTCATTGTTTTTCTATAATTTTCTTCGTTTTTTCTTTTTCTTTCGGTTTTGATCAAATATCAACTTAACATAATTTAAAGGACCAGCGTGTAGTTTTTTTGGAGGATCTATTGACAGAAATGCAATATAATATACATAACTATGTGTTCAGAGGTGTATAAAGAGCTTACACAATGAAGCGTCATGTTTTTCTTACCTTAGAATGAGCTATCTCTTATCTACACACACCGCGGGTCACCTTACATGAATTCACCATGTTGTTTCTACAGTAGCCCTGAACGCACAAACTGCTCTACAGAACGTGTTTCATAAATACGTTATTTCCTTCGGCAAAGAATCAAAAACGTGATGACATCTTAGTTCTGTGTCAGCCACCCTAGAGCTTGGAAAGGGAGGGGTGGAGTGAGCCGTTGGTTGCAATTCGCAACCTCACCACTACATGGCGCTAAATTTCATACACTGGACCTTTAAATTTAAAAATTATTTGGATGATTTTAGACATTTTAATAGTATAAACTTCAGACAAGTTTTAAAGCAAGGGACAGTACCTCACTTCACTTTCTCTTATGTGTCCTTCCAGCTCCTCGACAAACTTATCTCCTTTCATCCAGTAGATGATGGGTCGAGAATCTCCGCTGTAACCAAAGAACGCCTTACAATCTAAGATCAGACGCATGCCTGTAAAGAGAAAAAACAAACACAAAGAACAGATTCTAATTAGCATTACATCAACTCAGCAGAACAGGCTCAAACCCACATAGTTAACTATACAGATTTTTGAATTAGCCTAAACAATTGAATGACTTTCCTAAATGTCAATGCTCTCTGTTAGGGGTGGAGCCGAACCCGAATACGGTATTCGGAAAGGCACAAATAGCGTGTTTTTTACAAATACTTATTTCGAACTAATACTTAAAAAAATATTTGTATTCGGGAACAAGAAAAACTTTATATCAAAAAGCTGCGTTTTCTCATGAGACCGCAGTGCATGCCCACATGACAACACACGGATTAATGCTGTAATTCATACAAAGCATCCATCTATTAAATATCGCAATGTCTTGCTCTCTTAGATCCACAGTGTGAAATGGCTTAAACTTGTCTTTTAATTCTTTAAATGCTGACTGAATAGAGAACTATGAACACAGGCAATGTTACACAGAGCTGATTCAATAAATGACTGGAGTACATTAGTTTCTGTATTTACAGCACTGGTTCTCTGTTCTCACACATGTTGATGAGATGCAAATAACGTCTAAAAACCCTTCAGGCTTTTTTATCAGCACTAACAGCTATTACCACACATGCAAATGAATGAGGCTGTGGCCAAATCAGAATATTTCTGCAGTAATGTCGAGATGCATTATACAGCATACAGTTTGTCTCGGGGTAAAAAAGGGTAATGTGCAATGTTTCGGAGGTTTTATTACATTCTTGTTACCCAGCTTAATGATATCATTTTGAAGGAAATTGGAGGTTTTGCGCTGTGAAACATTCCTCCCGTTGGTGCTAGAATGGGGCTGAATGAAATGGGCTTTTAAGATCCACGCGGACACATCTAAAGGACAAAACATACAACAAGAAAAATAATGTATACAGTGAACTGACAGAAAAGAAAATAGACTTGAATCTGAAAATGGCCAGAGGATGGATACCACATGGGCCAGAGCCTTTAATTCACCATTTATTCTCAATATTTAAGTATCAGGAGAACACACACACACTTGTATGTTAGGTACTTTAACAATAAAAAAGTGAAAGCCTTCACAAGATAAAAATACAGTCACAGCAAAAAGCAGATTGGAAAACAGATCAGACATAGCTTTTTAATTCTGGATTTCAGTGTTTGATTTAAGGTTTATGATGAGGAGATGTGACTGGATGCTCTACACGATTAGTAGGATTTCAAACACAGATGAATCAAGCAGTCTGCGAAAATCCCTCCAGCCAAACTGAAAAACAGCCAGAGACGTTGCTTTTATTTTTCATATTTGTATGAGGTCAGAAAATCTCAATGCATCACTAATGCTGGAGAAATCGATCTGTATTTAAAACAAACAAACAAAAATCAATCAAAATGCATTGAAATGGAATATTCAAGTTCATGCAGACGGCCTCACATTAGCTCAAAAAACGTTTTTTTTTTCATATTCTGACTGTATTTCACTCAAAGTGGCTGTTCTTTTGATCATATTTCACCTGTATGTCTGATGTCTAACTGCGCATTCACCGCAGCGAGAGGGTGATCACATTGTCATGGGGCTCAGGATGTTCATCATATTTAAATGAAGTTTCACTGTGACACAACGCTGTCAAAATTCAACATCATGCTGGCAAAAAGCTATTCATAAACTTCACAGAACGTACAAATCATTCAAAACCACACATACATCACTGCAAATATCTGTTTCAAGCAAAGCATCTGTTCAAATGTACCAAAGAACTGACAACATTCAATGGCCCCAAAAAAGCATTTGAAAGCTCAAGTCCCATTTAAAAAGACCTGAACAACATTAGACATACGATAATAACATAGCATGGGACAGTTATGTGGCCGAGAAACAGCACTTTAAAAGCAGTTAAAAAATGACATTTACTAACGAATTGAGTGAGTATGAATACATCGGCTTATTTACCAACCTACTATAAAATAGTAGATTAATAAACCACTTTATAAAGGCACATTTTATAAAAGCCTTTGGCAGTTGTTTTTCTAAATTTATTTGCAAATCGCTTGGCTTTATTGTTTGATTTTTGTCTTAAATATGGCATTGGATAATAGATCATGCAGATATATTTATCTCATATTTTCATCTCTCTTTATAATAAATGTTACTTGCTTTGATCATTTGTATGTAATGCAACAATATTCAGACATTTGTCGGTTGGTTTTTTAGTTTTCACTTGTTTTGGGGCTGGTCATACAGCACTTAAGATATACAGTATATTGAGCATTAACTAAGATCATATTTGAAATTTACAGCATTAAATGAAATAAATGTGTGAAAAGCAGTGGTGTAAAGTATTGGAGTAAATGTAATTAGTTACTGTACTTAAGTATCTTTTGGCTACTTTGTAGTTGTACTGAGTATTAAAGATATTAGCAACTTTTACTCTCTACTTGACTACATTTTTGAACAAGTAAATGTACTCTTTACTCCACTATATTTGTAATGACTAATGCAATTACACATTACATTTTGCATGGCACCTATCTTTTTTTTGCAGCAGTTTATTTTTGCTACAGAAGAATTAATATTGCCATTTAAAGGGCATTGAAGGTACTTCTTGTGAATTTTGCCCTTACTTCTTTATGTGAATACGAGTGCATTATCAGGTAGTTGACAATCGCTGGCTTTGACTTTTTAATTTTACCTAACATTATTTTATTTATCCGTTATATTGAAGAGAACTTTTTGAAGAATGTTGGCTTACTTATGAGCACTTGAGCTTAAATGAGACTTGGGTGTTTGTAATAGATGTAGGTTATGGTGTCGACCATGATTTGTTGCAATTTTGAGGTGTTCAGTCTTATCATGATTTAAAGAGTACATTCCTCGAGATCATAAAAAATACATTTCATGAAGTGTTTAATTTTGCCGTGTTTGAATGTAAGCAATCTGCCAAGTTGTAAATCCGAAGGTGAACGAATAACAAAGTTATTAGCTTATAAAAAAGGTAATCGACTCTGAATCACGCGAACAAGCCATGACCTGTCCGAATCTTTAACCACAATGTACCTATGTCACTAGAAAAATCCCCGCCTACTGACTGCGAAAACTTAACTCTCTCCTCCCCAAACACTGTACTAGCTCGTTCGTGACGTGTGCATCATGTCTAAGAGAAGCTGTGTTCTATGTAGTGAAACTAAGTCAGTCTTATTTTCACTACCAAAGGAAGAACTTCTGAGGAAAAAATGGTTACTATTTATTTTTCAAACGACACCAAAGGAGTATAAACCGAACGTTTTACTTTGCGCGCGTCATTTTACCGAAGATTGCTTCATCAATCTTGGCGCCTTTACTGCAGGATACATTAAACGTCTTTCCTTAAAAGATGTTGCAATACCAACTTTATTTGGACCTGTAAGCTCCACCGAATCACAACCTGTAAGTGTGACTCTTTATTTTTGTCTTTACTTAAAATTAAATTTGTGTGACGTTATCTCATGTCTGTGTTTAGCTAACGTTACCGTTATTTTTGGGGTTGTTACTGTTTGTTTACCTAACGTTAGCTATAAACTCGTTGCGCTAATGTAAGTGTTCAACCATATTAACTCGCAAAGTCTTTATTTCAAGAACTGCGTGGTGTACTATAGTTATAATAACATCTGAAGATACGAACACCGTACACTGTATGCCGTGATAACTAACTGTTACAAGAGAAGTGTCTAAAACAGTCCTTTTTCTTACTGGCATCTGTATAAGGATTAAAGAATGATTCGTCAGACTCGGGCTCGAACTGGTAAGGTAAAATCGACGCCATCTCTCTCTATACACTGTTAATAACCAACCACCTGCAAACCGTAATACAGCGGTAATGATAGGCGGTCCATTTGCGACACATGCTGAACGCGTTTGACCAATCACAGCAGACTAGACCATTTGACCAATCACAGCAGACTAGACCATCTGACCAATCACAGCAGACTACACTATCTGACCAATCAGATCAGACTACGCTGGCGGAAAGGCGGAGATTACACAGATGAATCGCGGAACGAATCATTTGAGAGTCAGTCAAGAAGTAAGGTAATAAAAACTGCTTATTATTACAAAATAATAGTATTTTTACATCATGTATGTACATAAACTTGTTGTCGGACACTCCATAAACCAAAATAAGCCCTTAAAAATATTGAGGAATGTACTCTTTAAGAAAATAAATGCGATTGCTCTCCTCACGAATTGACTGTTTCTTGTTTTTCACTGACACGTCTCTTAAGTGTTGAGGATTAGTGCTGCTTTGAGCCTACATTCAGTATGAGTAAAATACTCAAGTACTGTTCAAATCAGATACTCGAAGACTTTTACTGAAGTCGTTTTGGAATTGGTGACTTGTAACTTGTAATGGAGTAATTTTCACTGCAAGGTATCTGTACTTTTACTTAAGTATGGTTTTCAGGTACTCTTTACACCTCTGGTGAAAAGGTAACGTGACATGATGAATTATGTGCTACTTCAGGTAATTCAGCCCATGATGTGAATCCTGCAGCGTTTGGTGACATACACCAGTGAATGGAGTGGAATAATAATACAATGCCATTGATAGCTGTAGACATTTGAGTAATACTGATACGTGGACTCGCGTGGTGTGTTTTGGGTGTCGGGGTGGTTTCAGAGAGTCCGTGCTGTCCAGCAGCCGTCACACACACTTAAACAGATTCACTCTCAGCTGACCTGTGATCAGGAGGACAAGGTGAAGATCACTGTCACATCTGTGAATCTGAACAGGTGCTATTGTACTGTGAGAGGCTGTCTGGGATCTGTACGTAAGACAACAAGTTCTTCAGACAACAAGGGTGTGAACTGCTTACTGAATTCTACACTGAATGCGAAACAGTTTTTAAAACAGTGCAGCACATTTGTTATTATATTATTATGTATATTGTGTATTAATTGCACAAGTGGCGTCCAATTGTCATGTTCAGCCTGGTCTGATTGTTTATACGTAGGTATTTGTATGTAAAGTTTACAAGCACAAAACATATACATTTTGTACGTTTATTTATGCTGACATGTTAAATTTGGACGTATTACAACTAGGCCTGTCAAAGTTAAGGCGTTAACGCATGCGATTCATTTTTTCAGATTAAACGTGCTGCTGTGACTCCTGTCACTAATGTTAACCAAAGAACAAAAGAAAAGAAGAAATCAATGTGATTTTGTAGCTTTAATGAGGATTCTTCTGTATTTCATGTATTTAGCAGTAATTGTAAAGTGTTTGAGAACTTTATTTTCTGTATATTTCCTACTTGTCTAACTTATTATAATGGGTTTGATTAGTAGAGAAAAATAGCTTTTTTGATAAAGACATCAGTTGCAAAGCCAACAATATTAGAATGTTGGCTTTCATTCATAAAATGATGCTGTTAAAGAAATGTTAAAAGTGTTGTTTCTACATTAATTTGGAGATAAAATGTGAAATTATTAGAATGTAAAAGTATATTTAAAAACATAAAAGCTGCGTGAATAGTTAGTTCATTTTTTTAATCGATTGACAGCATTAAAAGAAACATGTTAAGTGTATTAATTTCACTATACGTGTGCGATTAATCGCACTTAAGTTCTTAAGTTATACCTTAAGCTGTACCTTATCGTTAATACGTGTTTCCCGAAACCTTCTTAGTTAAGTATACCTTCTGTAAGTCATACTTTCGTAAGGTTGGTCTGGACCTCTCTTAACTATACCTTATCGCCTTTGATGGTTCATACCGCTATGCAAAAATATTTTCTACTTCGCAGTTTAATTTCACATATAAAATTTAATATAATAATTTAATATAAATTCTATTTAGTATTAAATTTACATTTTTACTTTAACTTAGTTTTAATTTGACAAATAAAATACTCGGGTTTAATACACTCAGTGTAGGCTATTGAAGTGTTTTCATGAATAAAATTGTCATACACTGATGGCTGTTAGCGTTTTTAATTACAGCCTATTATCCCAAGGCACATCAGCTGGCAAACCATTTGACAGGAAAGGCGTAGTCTATATAAAGGGAATGAATGTTATGGGGAGTTTGGTCAAACTATGGCAGCGAGACAGCGAATAGTTGTCTTAAATCAAAGACGGCGCCGTCCGTGGAGCCAGTTAGTGTATTTGCACAATTTCATTAGAGAACATTTTAGTCCCCTGGCTACCATGTCAAAAGAGAAAATTCTACACAAATTTAGTCTGCCACGGGAGCAAATTCTGCAGCTCTTGCATCTTGTTGGCCCAACTTTGTGGAGACAAACTCGACGGAGCTACCCCCTCAGCCCCGAAAATCAGCTGCTGCATGGCAGCTCTTCGTTTTTATGCCGTGAGGAGTTTTCTGGAGGTGTTTGGGGATGAATATGGGCTGAGAAAGACCTCGGTGTGGCGGTGCGTTCACTCAGTGACAAACATCCTGCTCCGTCATGCCACCGATTACACATGTATGCCTTTCGCCAGGCACGACGTGATGGAGGCACATCAAGGTTTCCATGCCATTGCGGGTGTTCCGCGAGTGATTGGCATTCTGGATGGGACACTTATCCCTATACACAAATGAGTGCTTTACGCCCATAATGTGAATCAACACAGATCGTGGAGAACATTAACACACGATGGCAAACTATGAGAATATAAATGACCCTTTCAAAAACAAGCGAAGCCAAACAGCCAGTTAATGTAGCTGGTTAACGCAGAAAACGTATGGCCGCGAGGGTGCGGGATCTATTTCAGTGAGCCCTGATGAATGCAATTTCTACTATTTCTAAAGCGTTTCTTTATAATAAACATTGTTTTCTCAATACTTTATACAATCGATTCACGAGGCACGAACCTACTCAGCACCACTGTCATGGACAGCACCTGCTAACGTCACACTTAAGAAGGTTTAGCTTAAGTAACCTCAAAAGGTAAAGTTCGGGGAACACGCCTAGAAAAGGTATAACTTGAGTTAAGGTGTACCTTCAGAGTCTTCGTAGCGCGCTAAGAGACAACGTTATTGGGAAACGCAGCCCTGATCCATTTCGTAAAAGCGCACATTTCTCATTCAAACACACCTCACCAGAAACACGGCAGGTCGCAATCTGTAACGAAGCAGGCGAGAGCCAATGAGCGTTCGGTTTTCATGCCGTAAAACCTGTCGTAAAGCTTCTTGACAGTGCCGGCGGCAACTTTTGAATTTGTAACGAGCGTTGTAATTATTTTATATGTTTTCGGTGTATTTTATGGTTCTACTGTGAGTCACAGCATGTCGGAGAAAACGCCTTTGTGTCCCACGGCAAACAAAGCAAATTTTACATGATAAGTAATGGTTAAACGATTACAGAAATGTTATTAATTTGAAAAGTCTTGTTTTGGCAGCAGAAATCACACAGAACAAAATGTCATTCATATTAAGTAAACAAGTAAACTTAAATAAATGCAATTGAAAACATAATGCCTTTGATATGACAAATAAATACATGTTAGTGTCGTGATTACGATATTCATAAGGATTCGTTTGTAAAGGCTGTAAAGTTGTTCATACGTAAATAATTGATGTTTTATGTGTCGTCAATACGTTAGTATTGTGCATTCAGATGCTGTAAACACGAAAGAGTGTTTGTCTGTTATTTTCCCAAGCCCGGAAATTGACACAGGAACAGAGTAAGCCGATTAACGAATTTTGATGATTTGACGTTGAGATTTGGTTGAATCCATGCGAATGAAGTTTTGTTTGTTTTTTCTTTTTAAATGGAAGGTATCATGTTCCCATCCATGTAAGGCCGAATTGGAGAATGGGTTGATATTATCCTTATTTTCTCATTGTATATATGCTTCAGTATTATTCATTTGATTTTTGTTGTATTTGTTATTTTTCCCATTAGTATTGTAAAAGGGTCATTAAAAGGTAAATGTGACTGGGTCTGGAATGTATTATATATGTTTTTTTTTGTTTTGAAGTAAAATGTGTGCACTGTAAATGATCTGAACACTTTGTGAATTGATTCAAGATTGAATAAGAAAACATTGAAAAAGACCTACTGTTGCTGCTTGTACGTTATTCATTTGATATTAATCAAGAAAACTTTGGAAGAAATTAACTATGTGGTGGTTGGTAAACCCCTGGCGCCTGAACATGATGATTAAACACCGCCACAACGTCAGTATTGTGTGTTTTAGTGTTTGTGCAAACGTAAGTAAATGTACGCTTTGTAGAACCACATTTTACTCAAAATACATAGAAATTCTCATGAGATCACGTTGTCATGTTAGAAATAAATGTGATTATTTTGCATTTTTAATCAAAACTTCATCCCAACTGTACAGTATAACAGAGCGGCTATCATGTTTGATATTCAAACGGAATTCCTCAGTTTATTATAGGACATTTCGCAGGAGAATGGAAGACCATCTGCCTAGAAATTGCTTTAAGAGAAGAAAATGTGCCTCAAAAAGAGCAATTCAAACATCCCAAAAATATTGCTTAAGAGTCCAAATCTGCTCAGGGATAATAATGGAACAGGCTCATTCTGTGATTAGGGGTATATTTGGCAATGTGACAAAAGTTTTTTTTTTTCAAAAACACAAATGTAGAATCAAATATCCTATTACTCAGTGTTACTTTAGTTTGTACGTTTCTTAAAAAAATCTCTTAACATTACCTTGTGATACAATATAGGCAATTGAGTATTCTGAAAATCAAAAACTCAGGAGTAACACGCTTGATATTCTGAAAACAGCCCATGCGTGTCTGCTTTCTGTTCGGGCTCTGTTAAGAAGGCTATGGCTTGCTTCCAAAACTGTCACTTGACCGAATTTACAAGGACAAGTTCAGTGTGTAATAGACACTTGTAAGCGATGCTTTACTTGCACAAGCTCTTGTCCAGTGCTAAAAGAAGTCATGTGACATACAGTTATGGTTCATGTATTTAAATAGCATGCAGAGAGATTGTTGACATTTCAAGGACTCTGAAAGTCCATTTCTCGTGTCGACGTGTAGAATAATGTGTTATAATTTAGAGGGACCCGACAGATTAAATGCGCAAAACCTCCAGCTATTTTGTTCCTGACAACAGCCCGAGGTTGAAGGAGGAACCTTACAAATCTATGCAGACAGAAGTGAATGCTTTCAAAAGAACCAGGGGAGCTTGAAAGAGGAACGCATAGACGTCTCTGGATTGATTGTGTTACAGAGCTAAATTAAAACACATAAAACGGATGCATTTTAGAGCTAAAATAATACCGTTATAAAGACAGACTGGTGATTCACATTTGTTGCATCTTATAGTGATCTGATCTGCTGGATATTTTGGTCAACATCCGACTCCAGATCCCAGATTAGAGGGTCATAGTGGTTTGCTGTTGTGTATTTTATTTTTTTCTGTCTCTATACCAGTGCTGTTTTCATGAAAGTACACCTTACAGGTCATGTCCATTGAGAGAGAACTGACGCTTTTACATTTTCATGTAACGGGGTTAACACAAGACATGAAGTGGACTAATCCCTGTAGCGGTTTAAACTGCATGTTAAAATAATGATGAGCAAAGCTCACCAAATATGGTTCTCCACCAGATCTATCAAGATCACATCCATGAAATTAGTTATTGAAAACATCAACTTCAGTCAAGGAATTAGTTTAGCTCAAAGGAAAAGACGTATAATAAATATTATTAAATATACATATTTTACGGTCTCTGATTAGTAATATAAAGTATAACAATATTTGTATGCATTCGTCCAGGGAATGCATCAATGATATTATACACTTTAAGCTATCTCATGGCCATAAGTAACGTGAGTTTACCAAACAGGATTTAGAGCAAACCCTGATAACACACATACATCTGGTTTACGTCTATTTGACATCTGCATTTACATCTGCAAGACATCTACAATACATTGTTTGCTCATCTGCAATACGTCTCGGAGATGTCTGCTGTCAGACGTCATATAGACCTCTAGAAGATGTCTGTAAGATGTTTATGATTTAGAATGGATGTACAACAGCTCTTTCTAAGATGTTTAGCAGATGTTTTTACGCAGCAGATCTCCAGCTCTTTAGCAGATGTATTACAGACGTTCAGACGTCTCCGAGATGTATTGCAGATGAGCAAACTACGTATTGCAGATGTCTTGCAGATGTAAATGCAGACGTCAAATAGACGTAAGCCAGATGGATTGTGCTATCTGGGGTATATGAGCTGAGCACAAAAGCCCTTCACAGGTGAATATATATGGCTGTTTATTAAACTCTACTCTACATTATAAACATAATTACGATCGCATAAACACAAACAAAACAATGAAACATGAAAAACAAACGCACTAGGGAGCTCGGAGAGAGAGAGAGAGAGCATGGCAGCGATTTCTGAACACCAATAAAAATCATCTTTAACAAAGAGGCACAGACTTAACGCAGCTATTCTATAAATAGAATCGGATACTTGCGAGCTCTGTGCTGGACCGATATCCGTATGCGCGTGTAGAGATGGAATTGTTCAAACGGTTTCAGAATGCAGTCCAGCTGGAAAGTTCCGGGCCTTGTGACCAGCCGCGTGGCTCAGCCAGGTGTGCGACGCAGCAGAAGTCCGAAAAGGGCAGTCTCCGAAGAGACGCCACAAACCAGTTTCTGATGAGGGCAGGTATAGAGCAAAAGGCCAAGCTGCGTTTTCAGAGCAAGCTCGATATTTAACTTCATGAGAGGGTATGCCCACCTGAGTTTGAATCGACCAATCAGAGTTGAGCAGGGAAGAGGTTCTTTGTCCACTCAACAGCTAATGTGCATCTTTATGACTTCCTAGCAACTTTACAAAATACCAGTCCAGGGTAAATTTCCAGCCAAACCACTACAGCAAGACAAGAGATCACTTTTCCATTTTTCTGTTGACACTTTTCATCTCTGTGTGTCTGTACACATCTAGCCGCGTCATTGTTTAGTGTAGAAATGGGATGGCATGTTTGTGAGGCTGCGAGGACAAACTTACCGAGCTGGACGTGTATAATGCTGGCTTGTCTCTCTGATGGGAACAAGACTTTAGGTGGTCTGGTCGTAAGAAGTGCTGTGGTAAAACAAACGCACATTAGCAACGTGAGTACGTGACAGTAAATGAAACATCTTAACCCATAAAACTAACCTATCTTAGATCTCTAGCTGATTTTTTCAGTAAAATTATGATTTCCAATAATGAAATATTACATAAATACAAATTCAATTCAGTAAAAAACACATTTCAATCGGTTGCAATATACAATAAAGCCATGTACATTTTAAAGACACACGCACATGTCTGTATACTAGTGAGATCATTTTGCATATTGATTTTATCTAAGGCTAGTGACATTTAAACCTCAGAGAAACATGTGCATAACATTAAATACGATTTGTCATTGTAATACATGAACTAACATCAGTTTTTCCTGCCGTCTGAGAGCCTAAAGTGAAAAACCATCACACAGCCATTGGGAACTATTGCTGTGTACACTGTTGTTATTATTGAGGATATTTTTCAGGGTCTTTGCCGTAACCTCTCAAGGGGCTCCCGTGCGCTGTGCAAATGCTTCTCCTCTTGGCCCTGTATAATTGTGTCTGTCTATTGTGCAATAGGAGTGAGAGATGGAGTTGTGACCCTCATCCATCTTGAAGGGGCAGCTGCAGCTTTAGCATGCAAATGAAAGCTATCATTCTTGTCAAGAGAAGACTGGACTGTTCAGCAGGCCACCGTCACAGAACTGAACCCACCCCACAGCTCTTCATCAACTCCCAAACGCTCCACATCCTCCGCTACATCCGCACCAAACTCCACAGTCAAATACTGTAGCACGGTACGTGTTTTTAATGTTGAGCTCATCATTAACGTGTCTCACATCCGTAAATAACAAAGTGCTAAGAACAAAACGCAATAATGTAAGATTTGATATTTAGAAGAGTTTAGGTTCTCAATGTGGGCCAAAAGAAAAATTGGACCAATAAAATGGAATCGAACGAATACTAAACAGCATAAATCCAGGTGAATCCCATTAAATGAGACACATATTGCACATAAGCACACATACAGTACAGTATCGAATGGACAAATACAGAGGATAAAAGGCAAACAAAGAACTACAGGAACATTTTTAATTTGCAGTTGCCGATCAAGATTCCTAAAAATGTTACACGAACCTTTACTAAGTGTCATGATCAAGTCCTTTCTGATCTGGTCTAGTTCATGGCCAACAAAAGTGCATTAAACATCTTAGGCTATGTTCACATTTGGTTGACAATAGGGCTTTTTAGTAAAAACAAACAAACCTTGCAGCGTTGCGGTTACAAATAGCAGCTGGCAATGACTTCGCAGGCAGCGTTTGTGCATGAAGGCAGTTCAGAGAAACAGATTTAGACAGGCTTCACAATGCTACTTTCTCGCCAGAAAGGCAATCAAAAGTTACTGGAAGTGAAAATTAAACTTGCTCCAACTGGCGTTTCGGCCGCCATTTTATATTTTCTCGACCAATCGCCTTCCTCGCATGTTCTTATGGAAACGACAGGTCTCGCTACTCGCTTGGTTAGCTGTGAAAAAGGTGCTTGACGTAGGGCGTTTTTTGCAGGAAAGTTCAACTTTTTTTCAACGCTCTAAACTGCAGGAAAAAGCGCTCAGGACTTTTTGGAAAACACGGTTTACTCCATGGGATTACAGTGTAAAACAGACGCTAGCAGCTTCAAAAAAGAAGTCAAATGTGAACCTTTTAACTTTTAAATCCGAGTTGCCCTGACCGGCTCACGACGAACCCGCGTCTGGAGCGAGCAGTCAAAGAACAGACGTCACCACGCAGCTCCGATGGCACAAATGACAAGGTGAACCATAGCATCACCTCCGTCTTAACGTCTTCGAGACCCCTCTTTCATAAGAATACACCAGCTGTCTGCAAAACGTCATGACACAGCCAAGCTGCCACTCCAATGATGACCACCTGACCCTGTGCACCTGGACCTGGATCACTTCACCATCTGACATCACAACCCCTTCCCGTTGGAATAGAAATCTCTCATGATCCACACCGTCCGCCCTCGGGTATCCAACTCCCCACGAAATCTCATTTCAATGATCTAAAAGCTGTTGAAGGTGAAATGTGTGATGGGTGATATCATTTAAACATTGAGGGGTACGCAGAGTTTATGTTCACTTGACACACTTTTGGCCCAGAACTTCAATCAATATTTCGATTGACTCATGACATGAGTTTGTAACTATACCATTTAGTAATTCAATTGTTCTCATTTGAAAGAAGCTTGACTGGCTCTAGCGGTTTTCTTTTATTGTCTTGTCTTACGTCGTCTGTGTTGTGGCTTGATTTGATTGTTTTGTGAATGTTGTGTACCTCTGGGTCACTGTGATACACTGAATGAATTATTCACTAAACAGCAGCGTGAAACAATGTTGACAGTCCACAAAGCGCTTCATGCTGAAATAATTGATTTACATGCATTTCAATATGAAACAAGAGCCTCATAACTTCAGTTCAATGTGATGTGGAAGCATGGAAATAACAAAGACATATTCATACAATAAAAATAATGTAAATACTGTACACTCAAATGTCTTGGTTTCATTCAAAGTGACTTACAGTGCATTCGATCTCTTTTCTTTGTGTGTTCCCTGCAATTGAATCCATGATCTTTGCATGATTAAAAACCATGAAAATATTCATACTGGACTGTGTACAAATGTAAATAACATGAAATACTCGTTCTCAATACGACTGTATACGCTTAGATGACTCTACTAGTGATATTACTCTTTTTTCACTATTATTTCTTGCAGCAGTACGTTGACTCTTAAAAGTAGTCTGGTAGTCCATCCCACTGGAACGGGTGCGTTTTAATGCAGAAAAAGCGTCCGACAGCGAGTGTACGGTCTGAGACCCAGGCTCATGGTCACCTTGAGTGATAAAAAGATAAAAACATCACAACCTGTGGCCTGCATATATTTCTCGGAGAAAAGCATTAAGAGTTGAAGTTGTGTAGGCAAGGCAGATATTTCATCGGTGTTAGAAGTATATGTCAATGACATTCTGATTTGCTAAAAACTGCATTTCTCAGCCTTGACTTTTGAGTATACCCGAGACGAGGTTAATTACTAGACAGTTTAGTCTCCATTTAAGAAAACATTATGAGAAGACTAAACAGAAACTCCTACGTAAAGGCCTGACACAGAGATGCACTGCGGCGGCAGAAAATAGCCGATGAAAAGCTGCTTACGCAACAGTAGACGTGCGGGGCGGCCTCCGGAACATCTCCCATCCAACTGAACTATCAGTGCTTACTTGAGTGTATGTGGGATGAGCAGCTCGGAGAATATGTGTCCTGAATCCATTTAAGACCAGAACTGCTTATTGGATCTCAAACCCTAACCAAAAATAAAACTACGACATAAAAACAGCCATCACCTCAGTGGATGTGTAGACAGTTGGATCTCAAGGATATCCAAAGATCAGCATCTATCGCTTCCAAAAAAACCTTCACACTCATTTCATCTACTCTCAGACAATTTCTACACTAAAGATTTCCCCCAAGGTTTACAGGATTTTTACACTTCCACCTGCCAGTTCTTTTCTCCCTGAGCCAGCACACACACATCTACTGCCTCTCCAACTCCTCAAGGTATCATTAAAACAGGCTTTAGTTCTTTTATTACCTGCTCATTTTAATGATCTGTGAATAAAACAACTCTCATATATATATATATATTTTAAAGGGGCACATGAAATTTTCATGGATTTATGACATTTATGGGCCCTATTTTCACGATCTAAGCACATGGTCTAAAGCGCACGGCACAGGTGCACTCAGGGCGTGTCCGAATCCACTTTTGCTAGTTTAACGACGGCAAGCCCGGGCACATGGTCTGAACGGATTCTGCCGATTCTCTTAATGAGTAATGGGTGTTTTTTGGGTGTAGCGTGCAGTAAACCAATCAGAGTCTCATCTCTCGTTCCCCTTAAGAGCCAGTTGCGCTCGCGCCATAGCGGATTCGCTACTTACACGGCGGAATTTGCAAGAGCAAAGACTGGACACTTCTCTAGAGAGGAAACGCATCTGCTCGTGCGTGAGGTTAAAGCGCGCGAGCAGATCATCTACATGACACGCCGGATTTTTATCTTTATGTACACAATAATAATCTTTTACATTGTCATTTATTTTTTATATTTGGCATGTTTGCGTGCTGCTGCGCTTCCCTCTGTGTAATAAGTAAAGTGAAAGCGCGTTGTATGTGGACCCGCCCCAAAATATATTGCGCCATTGACTTGAGACTTTAGAGCAGGTTTGAGTTGGTCTATGGCGAAATCTATTTTCAGTTCCTCAAAATAGCATCGCGCCAACAATGCGCCTGAGCACACCTCTTTTTTAGACCCACACGCCCATGGGCGCACAAATGAGCGCAAGTGCATTTGCTATTTAAACAACGCGGCGCAGGACGGGAAAATGAGAGGCGGAAACTAGCAAAAACACTTGCGCTGCACCTTGTGCCGTGTTGCGCCACAATAGGGCCCTTATGATTGCAGATGCATTATGGGATACAAGTGAAACAATACATCTCTAATTAGAGACATATTTATTTAGAAAATAAATCTAAAAAATAAACGTTTTGTACGTTTTGATAATCAATACTTTATAATTCACAAATGTAGTGATTGGCATGAGTTTTTACTCTTGAAAACATAAGAGGTATATCACAAAAAATAGCAAGGTTATTATAGTTTACTAAAATTAAAACTTTGAAGACATTTCTGTATATTGAAATCAAGTAAAATTTCGGCCTAAAACGTTTTGTAAAAAAAACTTATGCTAAACGAAAAATTGAAATGTTGCCTCAGAAATAAACTGTAATAAGTTTAAGGCACTAAAATTATAATAATAATCAAAAACTGACCTAAAATGAATTAATATAGCAACATTGCTAATAATGATCTAAAATTATAATTTATGATGGCTGTCCGCATTACACAGCCTAAATATCATTTTATTTACTTTATTTTATGAAACCTTGCTACGCATATGGAATAACCGTTTTATAAAAGCAATAAGCTGTGTGAAGCATTGGGTTACAGTGCATTTTATAACAGCGAAGGGGGTTTTAATGACTCCGCTTCGCATCGTGCCACAACCCCCTTAGCTGTTATAAAATGCACTGTAACCCACCGCTTCGCACGGCTTATTGCTTTACTGAACAAGTGTTTTATTAAATAAACTTCACTCTAATACTCTTTTAATTTCAATTCTATTGACAATTCAGCATCCTGTTTGAATTGGATATATTTAGCCTCACATACATTTTATTATTTGAAGTAGAATGTCCTGTTATGATACCAAGTGCACTTAAATAATGTTGTCTACATTTTCAGATTTTCATGTGATTTTGGAGTAAGAGGGAGGTTTCTCAAATCTTTCCAGTGCTTAGTCTGATGTTTAGATGACATTGTTCTTTACTTTGCTGTAAGTTCACCATCACGTCATGATGACGTAGTAAGCAAAATAAAACAGACACATTTATGCGACTATCACAGATGTGAGCAAAAAACACACAACAAAATGTTCACTTTTTTTCATGTCAATGTCTTGCTGTACATGACTTTGTCTAAAGAAAGAGGTCAAAATGCCTGAAGGAATCGACCTTGCCTACCAGGATAAAACGCTCCAGCACTTCATAGCATGAAAGAGCCCGAGAGACCAGCAGAGATTTGGGACAAATTGGTGTAGAGAGAAGGAGAGCTGCGGCCCGTCACTCAGACTGAAAGGATTTTCATTCGTGGAAAGCTCACAGACCACTTTAAAAGTCCTCTGGGATAGCAGCACTTTTAAAAAGACAAGCCCAAAGAGGCTTCAAGGCTGTGAAGTGAGCCACGGCTCCATCTGAACACAGATGTAATCTAAATGAAAGGGGATTCTCTTAGTTCTGCTATGTTCCTGCTAGAGAAGGAAAGAAAAAAAACATGACTGGTCCATTATTCCATTATTCATGACGTTTCCTCTCAACATTACCCTAAGTGATAAGTGTATTGACAAGAGTACATGCATATGATATACATATGATACTTTGGGTATATACAGTATGTACACGATACCTAAAGCTTCTTATATTCTACAAGTTCTCTGCCTATTACTCATTTCTTTAAGGGGTGATGAATTAAGAAATTAAATTGTCCTTGATCTTTTATTATATAAAAAGTCACTAGAAAACATCCTGCAAGTTTCAGAACTCAAAACTAACTTCTTGTTACTTCAAAAGCCGCCTTTGAACTAAATTCAATTTAACTTCAAATCACACATCCATTAAGTCGCCACAGATCACTGAACAATTAAAAACATTTTTTAAAAAGTGGTCATCTTAATTTAGAAATGCCACATGAGACAAAAAATGTAGATAGAAACATGAATAAGACACATAAATGCATATAAGCAATGTGAAATTCCGTGATAAGCCTGATTCAATTGAATCCTTCAATCTTATTTCTGGGACATTTGACCACAGCCTAACCTTTAGGATATGAACGAGGACTCCAAAAGGATACCAAAAGGTGACCAGAGCAAATCTGACAGCACAATCAAAGGCACCAAAACAATCCAAAGTCAACTGCCTTCTGACTTGGAAGCTAACAGTTACGTAGTCCTTTCTACTATTCAAGCCATAATAACTGGTTTCTTGAGGAAAACTAAATTGGGTTGGGAAAAAAACACTCTTCAACAGTTAAACGCAAATGTGGAAATTAATGAGATCCAGACACCGCTCGCAAAGCAGCTCTTAACACTAGAAAATAAAGTAATAAGAGATAGTGAAAAATCCAAAGCCAATTTCTTTTTGTAATTGATAACGTTAATAGAAACTCCAGGGTGATTTGAGGGAAGTGAATGTGATTGACAGAAAACACTGTGAATGATACTGTTACACTGAGTGAATCTCAAATAACTGCATCTTTTTTTCCATGTAAGATTTAACAACGTTAACACAGCACCACCTCACTATAATCCATTAGGCATTGTACTCGTAAACTATAATCAACTTGGATTTGAGAATGTTACAATACTGATAAATTGACTAAATTGCTCAAAAATCCAAGATATTCACTAGATACTGTACAATGTTCCTAAAACAACACAAATGCATCGTTGTTGTGCAATAGCAAATGTCACATACAAGTGTATTCATTTGGTGATTTTCCCAAGAGCTAGGAAGATGATCATAATAACATTTATTTTCCAAACTGGTGGTTCTTTAGAGGCACCATTAAAGTCTCATTAGTGTACAACCTGTTGTGTCGAAGGTTATTAAAGGACGCGTCCTTTTATATTACGCTCAATGCTTCAGACCTATCATCCGAAAGTAATAGGTAACTGCTTCTTTTCAGAGAAGGTTAACTAACTGTAAATTGTCTTGGGGACAAATTAGACCCACATTGTTAGGCTTGGGGAAATCCTTTGACAGCTTTGCAGTAAGGATCAAAGATGAACAGTGTCAGAGTTCAACTGTTCACAAGGCACTTGCTACTGTAAGTGGACAGAATCTTATCAGGAGCTCGGAGATTAAAGGTCAATAGAGAACCATCAACACTTCCTGGCTGTGATGTGGGTACACCCCAGGGAGCTATTATGGGCCCTCTCATAGTCTTTAAATTAACACAGTCAGTAATGATTACATGTTTTTCACTGTAATGCTAAGAATCGCGAGGCTATAGTTATTTCTTTTATAAAACAGTGGCAACACAAGTATAAAATAATAGAAATATGATAAAAACAGGAATAAATAATGTCATACAGTGTTTACAGATACAAAGGAATGATATAGAATTCAGTTGATGTTCAGTTACAGTAGTGTGTGGTCGTTTTAAAATGGCAAATTTTGGATGTGTCATTTAATTTTCATCTGAAAATGCAGACTGGGGGCCCTTAACAGCTTTCTTTGCTCTGTTTGCTATAATACGAAACATCCTCTGAAATAATGGGTTATTGTCACACATAGTTTGTTTAATCAACAAAAAATAATATTAGTAGCCCAAGTAAAAAGTGACATTGACAAGCGTTTCAAGTTGAACATTTCTCAGCTCTCGGCAACTAAAAAAACCTTTGGAAAACACGTTTTTTCCCTGCTTTAGCATCTAAAACTACTGTTGAACAATAATCAAAAGCAAAGAAAAAGAAATAAAAAAAATAAACAACCCAATTTTCATTACTAAGGTTATTTTAACGATTAAAAATAATTTTGTTAAAACAGCTAGAACAAAACTCAAGGTGTCTGTCTGAAAGTTTCACCGTCTTTGTTGCAGATTCTCTTTAGGGTCGTTGACAGGAAAGTTTTGTCAGAGCAGCCAAAGAGAACATCAATCAGACGTTGTTTTGTCTGCGTGTTTCCAGCTGTGTGCTGATGGGAGTGGACGGTGATAAATTGTGTTACCTTGTCGCCTGCCGAGGGGGTTTATCCTCATTACATTAACCGCTTTACACGAGCTCATCTCCTGCACACCGCTTTTCACTGGAGGACTACAACAAATGACTCCAAACACCAGAGAGACAGTTTAGCATCAGGATTGTCTCTTAGATGTTTTACAACCTTACGTACGTAAAAAAGGCACGGCAAGCATTACACTGTAAGAAAGATTCTGTGGATAAAATACATTCAAAAGAACTACGGCCTAGCTTTTTGAATTTGAGTTCCATCTGAAATACTGTACAACAAAATACTTGAACAAAGACAAATTTCACATTTAAATCGTTCTGTTTGAATAACAGTTGAATAATATTGCTTTCCATGATTGGGTATATCTATTACGTCATGTACTAGTGTTGTTAGAGTTGTGCAGTTTGGAGGTCATGACCTGAGCATGAAGGTGAATAGAGAGACAGGGTGATCTATGTGTGGTGTGCATCTACTTCAACTTTTATCAGAAAATTAAAAGTGAAATTATTTTAGATGAGCAGCTAATTTCGATCTGTCTGTGAGTGAAAAATGAGACGGCGGTGCAGCCATTAGACTTGTGTTATCGGCACACTGCAGTTCAGACAGAAGCGGATGACTCTTCATCATACTGTACTGGATGTTCACTGCAGGTAGAGTTAACACCGCTAACTAATTCTATCAGCATATCTCACAACACTAACTAGCCTCGTAAGATCAGCAAAAAGACCAACTTCAGAAAGCAGGTCCACATACTAAATATCAAACTTAAGCTTGATTTGCATTTCCCTGAGGATACAGCAGCAGCGCTTGCAGGGTAGCGAATGAATTCAACGTTTGAGATCATTTTTTGGTTTTACGCTTTGGGTCTGCGCTTTTCTTAATTAATAAATGATGAAAAACGAAACTTTTCATTGTTAGCTAATGTTAGATGATACATTTACTACTGTTAAGAATTAGCACCTGATTGTAAAGTGTTACCGAAGTAAGAATAACTGCATTACAGTTTGCAAATATTAAGTAGTCCAACAACAGCGTGAGGAAGAGAAACTCTTAAAAACCACTTTAATCAGTAAGACCAAACATACAGGACCACATAAAACATCTGAGGACGGACCTAAAGAAGGGGTAGAAATACAGAGAACTGACACCGATGAGCGGAATCAGTAACCAAGACAACAGAGGTGGGACTAATTAACCCAAATGAGAGCTAATCATGACCTTAACAAGAACACAAATGAACAAAGCACAAGAAAACGAAACAAGACTGTGACGATATTATGCTTGTCATTAGTTCCGTACAAAACACATCTCGGTGATTCAGACTGATATAACAGGACAGCAGAAGTCTACTGCTTGTTGTTAATACACCACTGCCTTCCAAAGACACTTATGAATAAAGCTAGACAAACACTCCGTTCACCACCATCTAAAGACGACGGCTGACCTTGGCCAAGTCTCTTAACCTTGTTATCAAGCCAGCAAATTGAACTTCATCTAAACTAAAGTGTCATGTAATCCAAAACGAGTTTAATCATTTTCTAATTCTGTAAAACAATAAAATGAGAACAGAACATTATGTGTGATATGAATGGGGTTTACGGTAATAGTTATTAATAATGGTCATATTTGTCGCAGGGGCTGATCCGTTTATATTTTATAACCTACATTTTCCTCGTATGAGCAGATCTTTCTCCTTTGCAGTTTTTTCCCCACAGTGCGGCAGAGATATTCTCTAAAGCCCATTAAAACACGTTAATAGAGGTCACTTAACTGTACATACAGATAATTGCATTCCTGTGCACACTGTACAGAGGTTACAAGAGTCATTAAGTCACGCCATTCAACTCAAAATGCAGATTACGCTTTTAAAACTTTGATCCACAGTTGCAGTACAATGACCTGCAATGAAAAGTGTAATGTGAAACACAGGATTAAGCAGTACTTTACACCAAATACTGGACAGTCATTAGTGATGCTGGAAATGCTGAAGTTAATCACTTTATTAAAGCTTACAAAAGGTATTATTACATTCAAATCAGTTTGGAAACCTTAAACCCTGTTACTAAACTATATATGTTTTTGCGTGTTTTCTTTCTGAGTAATTGTAATGAAGGAAACTGTATGAATCATTATATAAATACTGAGCTGGTATACAGTAAGTATAAACAATGAAAAGCTGTGGTTAAAAATGGACTATACCTTTCAATATGATGTCAAAACTCATACTATTATTTATATATTTAAAACATTTTTGAAACTAAATATAGTATGTCAGAATTGTTGAGGTTTATGTGTACATGTGGCCAAATGATCATTTTTCTAATCAATGTGTGTCGATATTTCCCACTAATGTCTTTAGTTTCTGCTGAGGGAGTGACACACATTTATTAAGCTGTCTGGACTGATAAACTCTTCCAAAGACGTGAACTATGAGTGAAAGTACAAACTTTGCACTAGAAAGTCCAACAAAAAAAGATACTATTTCAGTATTCACCTTTCACATGCAGTGAATGCCCGTATGAAGTGCATTGTGTTCATAGCACAATCGAGGGATGTTGTCTGGCACAATAAGAAGTGCAACATCCAATCAAATTTGAGTTGTATAAAATGCTTTTTTGGCAGTCTTGACTCTATATTCCCACAGAGCCGTATCGTCCTCTCTGTCCATCTGTTATTTCCATCTCACTCATTTCAGCTGTAAAGATCCAAATATTCTGCACACATTTAGCCTGTTTTTGACTTTGAAGCCAGTACAAAGAGGCCGCTTTAATTTGATTGCCTTTCAAAATAACAACCCACGCCACCACACCACTTCCCTAAAACCCATACGGACTGTGAAACATTCCTGATCCGCGAGGTCATTGTGTGATGACAAAAGGTTGATTCCGGGGTCATCTGATCTAACATTTAGTGATTTATTGCCAAATGATTTATTATAATATGTTGCTTATTTATACGGCCAATGGGAACCCCTTTACACATTATTGAATCAAGTTCATCAGAAAACGTCAAAGAAGTGAAATGAAGTTAAGAAGAGAGTCTTGCAATAAAATGACAATATGAAATCACAAAAGATTAAACAAAAGGAAAATGGTAGGAGAGATGCTACAGGGCTTGTGAAACAAGGGTCACATACAGTTTGCCCACCAGTCTACAGAGATGACAGTACTGTGTACAAGATGTAAAATATCTCTGTAAAATATAAAGAATTGACCAATTTATTTAAGAAATAATGTAAATAAATGTAAGAATTTATTTTGAGGCAACAAAGTAGTTAAGTGTGTGACCTAAAGAAATCCTCTGTATGGGGGTCTTTAGCAAAACTGTAATCCGATGTCATCTATAGCTGCAAAATATTTACACACCTATTTTGTATGAGTATTTCAAGAAAATAAGAAAACATCGCAGAAGTCTTGTATGGACACATTCTATGAAATATGACAGCTGGATTACACATTTATTTCAACAGCAATTTCAATAAGCCTTTTTTCAATTATACCCTGTTATTTACACATGTAGCAGAAGACAGTTCAATGCAAATATAATTCAAAATATGCATATCATGATTCATTTAAGATGAAGTCAAAAAACCTTGTGGAAATGATACATTGAACTGTAATTGTAAGTGTGTGTGCATGTGTATATGACTGAAAGCAGTGTCAGTTTCCATCTGTGTGTGTGTGTGCGTGTGTGTGTGTGTGTGCGTGTTAAAGAGAGTCAAGAGCTGAGATGTTAATGAGATCTTTGCAGTCTTTATTTGCACACACAGTTGTTCTCTAGAGAGACTCTCATTAAGTGTGCAGTAGTGTCACTTTAGACGTAACACAGTCCATCAGACGGGGAATAAAATCATGTGGAAAAGAATTCCATGTGTTTCATATGGTATGAGATTATGATGAAAGAAACACTAACATGACACTGATGGTAAAATAATCACACTTTGAATCCTGTCAAGAATATTTACCGCTTATATTTACCCTGGACTGCAAAAAGAAATCTCGCATGAAGAAAATGAAACCTGTTTTTAAGAACAATAAGGCCATTACGACATTTATGACCTCTCATAATGCAATGCTACTACTACTAATAATAATATCAATAATAATACACATTTTATGATAATGTCATTGGCTGATGTGCATTTAATTATTAGCAATTAAAGAAAATCTGCGATTCCAAATCTTTGCAAATGCTTTGGAATTTTTTTTTCCGTTCACATTGAATAACGTCAAGCTGTGATGTATTTACACTTCCAGTAACTCAATCACCTCTGCGTATGCTTCCTGTTCCATTTATTACAAGATAAATTAAAATAGAGAAACTATTAGCTTTTCTAATAAAGTGTGTCTGAATAATCCCATGCTTCATTACTCTCCTCGTCACTTCACATTTCTCTCTCTGCCACGAACACGGTTGAGGAGCAATTTTCAAGACAATGGCCTTGTTGAGAATGTGATGGATGTCGACAAAAATTAATTATCCAGCTCATTACTGAGTGAGAATAAATCTTTGGCTTTTATCTGGAGACCATCAGAGCTGATAAAAGAGCCACAGCGGGCTCCTGCGGAATCCCAATTTCATCAGGAAATCTGTCACCTTATCGACTCACGCTGAGATTCTAGCTGACTGTCAGCCAAAGGGGTGCCAGCGCACCTCGCCCGTCTTTAACTCATAGTACCAATGCACTAGACACCCGCACGAACGAGTCTCTTTAATGAGCTAGCGCTGGAAGTATAAAGTGAAGTGAAAGAGGAGTTTGCAGGTTGCTTTGATTTCTGTTCATTTACATCAGATCCCGCTGATGGTACAGTACAAGTGGTTACTTAAGCCACACCTCAAAATGTGTGAATGGCATTGAGTAAGCAAAGCAAACGGCATTGAGATTTTATCAGATGAAAACAAAACCTACACTGTAAAAAAAATTCGTAAAAAAAACCTGAAATTTTCTGTCAGTTGGAGCGACAGAAATATACCGTAAAATAATATTTTTTCCTGTAAAATTACAGGATATAGGGATATATAATAAATAGTTTTCCCCGCTTTTCTTGTAAATTTGCTGTCTATTTCTGTAATTTTACAGTTTTGACCCTATTTCAAAAATAAACTGTAAAAAAAATCTTGTTAAAAACAAAACGGAAATTTTCTAGCAGCTGGGTCGCAGCTGGGGCACCAGAAGCAAACTAAAATAAAGTTTTTTTCCCTGTAAATTACATGTTTCCTTGGTTTTCTTGTAAATTAGTGGCCTTTTTCTGTAATTTTACCTTTTATGACTGTATTTCAAAAATACATAAAAATTCTGTAAAAAAACAGTAAAATTCTGTTTTCCCCGTTGACATTTTACGTGGAAAATCTGTAAAAAATTCCCCCCAAAATTGTTTTTTTTACAGTGTAGCGTCGTTTGTTAGCTTTAAATTGATAAAACTGTGGACATGTTGTTGACATTGATGAAGACAAAAGTATTGTGTGGTTTGTGGCTGTGATACATGAGGGGAACTGACTTTTCACCAAAATTCTGAAAAACACATCAAGTGTTGAAATAGTAATTGAAACATGTACTGTTTACTGGACTTTTTGATATAAAGTGGTAGTATAAGACCAAGTTTCATGAGGAACTTAGTAGGGTTGCACGGTGTACCGGTGCTACGGTAGCATCGCGGTGCTAAAGCTTCCCGCGATGCCTCTCTATTTTTTAAACGGTAGTATCGTAGTACCGTAGTTAATGCTGCATATGCGCATTAATATTTATTTGAACACTTACATCTGCCTTTTTGCGGTGTTCATCTCCAAAATGAATGTGTGTTTTGAATGTATCGGACGAGTTAATGATTCAAATTGGCGATTTGGACGAGTTGGTTAAATGATTCACTAACTCAGTGGAAAATTGACGCCACCTACTGGCCGTTTTAGTTCTGCATTTAAAGTAAGCCTAATATTTCCCTTTATAAAGACTGCTGTATCAATTAAATTTGTCCAGCATTTGAATTAGTTCCTACGTGAAAAATGATTTAGTGTACTTTAGTATTTATTACAGTAAACTACTAAAACTCATAGATACTAGTGTTTTTGAGTCTTATCATAGTAAATATTTAAGTATACTACAGTATTTATAGTATTTACAAATGACTAAATGTAAATGTATTTGCTACAATTTATCCAATTACTACAGTTAATACAACAACATATCCTAGTGCAAAGTATAATACAGTTTACTATAGTAAATACAAAATGTTTAATCTAAATCTGTGTTTTTTGTATAGATTTGAATTATATGGCACAGCATCGTGATACTACTTGGTATTGAGATACTTCAGCTGGTATAGTATCGTAAGACATGTTTATGGTACCGTGACAACCCTAGAACTTAGAGCTTTCCAGGCCAAAACGGTTGAACACACAATACAGTCCAAAACAGGCCAAACTAAATTACGCAAGTACACAATGCATAGTCAAATAATGTTTTCATTAATACACTCCTTACAAACATCTCATGGCAATACCATCAAAATACTACCTAACAAACAGTTCATGAAAATGCAGCTGTCCATTACTGTAGTGTAACAGTTTATCTTCTGTAGATGGACATCTGATCAGGTTTAGTAAAGATGATGTGCTCAAACACACACACACAGGTGTTTCGGGACAGTTCACCTTTTAATGTCCAGATTATTGTCTAGTTGTCTGTGCTGAACTCAATCAATTCATGTTGTACATTACAGTTTCACATGTTACACACAGAAAACCACTTCCGCTCTTGGTCAGAGTAAACATGTTAACTTTGAAAACTATGGAAGTGTGAACGAGTTCCACTGGGTTTGTTTATTGACTGCACATTAGTGGATGTAATGGTGGTTATTTCTAACAGCAAATCATTTTGAGCATTAGCACCTGGCAGTAAACATAACCTGTAATGTGTTTTGACCATTAACACAAGAGCTGTAAATAACCATGGATTGGTCACCTTTTTTCTCACTGGAGAAACATTAGATAGAACGAGACATATAAAAACATTTCTGGCAAAAACAAACAACTAACATCAAATATTTTCTGTATGACACACTTCTTTAAGTGTCACATCAACAGTAGTCATGAGCCGAGATGTGTCCATTAGACCGCTGCATGCACACACATTCACTTTAGAAATCTGTCCATCTGTTCCTGTATTTACCCAAATGAATTTATAATTTTATGTACATTTGGTTAAAATAAGTACATGCAAAAGAGTTTGAAGTTACCGAATTTTCACGCTTTTTTTCTTTGAACAGTTTCCATCTGTGTTGAAATGTTAAATTCTTAATCTTATGCTAATAATCCCTTCATCCCATATTCATCCATTATTTCTCTCCTCTCTGTCCCTGTATTTGTGGAGATTAGTCTTTTTAAAGCTGTGATTCTAATTACTCTGAAACTCTAGTCCTGTATTTCATTATTTAGTAATGGAGGTAAGAATAAGGTTTCATTTCATTGATTTCATATACAGTATCTTTAATATCAGAAATATGTACAGAAAATAGCATCCCGGATTTTTTTTAGCCCCTTCGGACCAGTGCTAGTTCTTTTCAGAGTTTTTATATATAATATTGTTTTTATTGTGAACGGTACAGAACTGAACAGTCCTTTGCAGTAGATAAACAACACCATCAACAGATTTTATTTCGTTTTTCCAACTATGGAAGTCAATTGTGCCGCAGAACAGTTTTGGAACAACTTGAGGGTGAGTAAGTGAAGACAGAATTTACTGTATCCATTGAAACACAGATCACACTCCAGATTAAACCTGAGCTGGTACTGTACAGTATGTTTGAGAAAAATCAAGATACATATCATTTGTGCACAGATAAATGTAATTAGGGCTGTCACGATTATGAAATTTTGCTGACGATTAATTGTCTGTTTTAGGGCTTTGATATTATATTCTCATACATTTTTTATTTGGCTTTGAAATGACCATATTGTTCTGAATATTTTTTCTTGGAAATATATTGGATTAAATGGGGTCATCATATACAGTATTCAAGGTGTAGGCCTTTACGTGTCAATAATACAACCGCCAAATACTTGTAAACTGATCAGGGCTGAACAGGGCTATATTACATTTTTAAAATGTCATTTTCTTAGAGCGAATGGTGGTTTGAGATTTGACAGTAAGTAAAGATTATTTATTTGGGATGCATGTCTATCACTGGACATTGTTTATCGACAACAGAAATGAACAAATGAAAGTGTGAATAGTTTTGAGTTTAATGTCTCAAATCTAAAGGGTCAAAAGTGTCATGATCCTGTCCTCCTTGTCAGAGTTTTCTAGTTTTGTGGACAGGGTTGTGACAGTAAAATGTCTTTTGTGCTTGTTGTGTTTTGTATGGAAGCGCATGGTCATTGTTTGTTATGATGGCCATGTGCTCTCCTGTCTGTCTCCTGACCCTGCGCCCTCATTTCCTCGTTTAAGCTTCCCGCTAGCGTTTCATTCCCCTCACCTGCCCAGTGTAATTATCCCTCGTTAGTTTCCCCTATTTATGGCCCTCTCGTCTTCAGTCCTGTGCTGGTGCGTTTTGACTTCTGCCTCATGTCCTAGTCTGCCTTGTTCCTGTCCTGCCCCAGAAGTGATCTTATTTTGCCTTCGGTTTTGTTGCTTTGTTTTGCCCCCTCGTGGGAAGTGTTTTGTTTTGGAGTTTGTTGTCCACCCTTTGTTGTGTCTATGTTCCTGTTTTGCCCCATCGTGGGTTTTTATTTTTAAAAAGTCTTTGCGCATTGGTTCTCTCTCCAAATTCGCGACACAAAAGTACCCATTGTAAAAGTAGGTCAATGTGCTCCATTTCAGAAAACTATGTTTAAACGTGTATTCTTACATTTAATTTGATTGCAAATTCAGATCTCATTTCGAAGAGTTTTTTTTTAATAACTCCTCCCTGTCTTCCATTGTTTAAAGGCACTATAAAGACGGCTATCGTTTCATCAACACATCCCTCTCTGAGAGATCTCTCAAAGAAAACACTAAAACACACAGCTTAGAATGAACATACTATATAAATCAGTATTTAGGAAACAGTATGCATGTATAATGTCTTTTTTACCAAAGGGCTGTGGAATGCTTCATTCTGATTGGCTGACGAACGTTCTACGGGTGTGCATTATTTTTCAGTCAAATGCACACCTATGAAGTAGTTCCAGATCTGCCTACCGAATTACAGTTCCATATCACTGCGCCAAGTTTAACTGAATAAGGTTATACTGTAGCCTACTGTCCACCGATGAATAAAGATCTAACAACAAACAAAATGACAGATAACTTCCATTGTCTGAGAAGAAATAACGAATATTTATGGACAGCATGACAATTTCAACAACAACACCAGGTGGCAGCGCTGTACTGGACTGTCCAGACGAAAAACGAAAGCGTATAGCAAAGGTAACGGCAAACCACATGACACAATCAGCGTGTTAAAGATAACACTTAGAAACACGAAAATAACCAAAAAGAACAGCTTTATTTGTTTAATGATTGGCTTAAAGTAAAAAATACGTCTGTGGAAGAGATAAACAACCTTTAAATACACAGCAGCAAGCTTTCTATGGCACTGTGAGAACCGCAGCTGGCACAGAAAACTGTGTCATGTTTTTTCTCCAAATGCTTTTCTGAAATGACCAGGCTGTTGAATACGGTGAAAATCAAATATCGATACTTGGCTTTTCTGTCGAAATGAAGCAAACACATGAGCATATGCGCTGTGCTGTCTGTCTTCCTCTCGCTCGCTCGCTCACTTCGCTGTCTGATACTGAATACAGGCTCAAGCAACGGCTTGAGATAAGACGTGGAAGAAATTAGTCCGATTAAATTAGCGTGCTAGTAGAAATTAGCGCATTCCAGGACAAATACCTTAAAAATGTCTTGACAGCAAACATGAGAACAATGTGGTAACCGTGGTATAAGCGGAATAATTGACTCCGGTCTGTTGAATTCTTTGAAACCACCTCGGGGTGTGCATTATTTTCGAAGAATTCAACGGCCCGTCGTCAATTATTCCTTACATAGCTACAGACATGTTTAGCGTTATAGCACACACTGCGATTATACGGCTTTAATTATATTTGATCAAACAGTATATTTTCTTTATTATTTATTGCAGTTAACATAAGTGAGCATCTTAACATCAGCCATTCCATAAAAATAACTCTTAATTTCAAAATATATCAGTACATCAAAAAAAGATTTTAATTCACTTCTTTTTGTATTTGAATTCAATGGAGTGATTTTGATAAACTGTCAAAGCTGGGCAATTTCAGAGACATTCTTTCAGTTGATCTAAAAGAATATATAAGTGTCTGCACACTTTTTTTTTACCCAAGGCAAGGATTACCATTACTATTGCTGACATAGATCTGGCTTTTAATTATAAATGACCATGTCTCGTATAGGGTTAAATGCAATCATGAATTTCAATTGAACACTGTATTTTGGTGTATTACATACATTGCATGCTGTGTGGCCGAACAGAACGTCTTGTACAAACATTATTGTCCAGAGGAACTCTTTATAAATGAGTGTACGAGGTGAGGTGATGGGATGCAGAATGTTGTGCTGGTAATAGTGCTACAGGACATGACAGAGCCTCAATGTGAGCTCCAGCAAGAGCATATCCATTCACATGAAAAATGAGCCGTGCACTGTCAAGTGACATCATGTGTGTAAAAGACGTGTTTTATACCACAGACACACACTGAAGACTGATGGCTCACATCTCTCAGACGTGTGTACAGCTCACAAATATCAAAAATACAATCCTTAATGTTTAAGTCATTTAGTATCTTTAGCACCTTTTTTAACTTTGCACTGCATATGACATTTTGCTCATGTTACTATACGTATGTATCATTCATTGTATTTCTTGATTTATTTCAACATGAAAAAGCATAATGGAAATGTGCGTGATCGCACACTTATATTGAAAAATAACAGGACAGCAATTTGTTTCCGAAATGCACGAGTCGCATGCACTTTATCAGGTGAACAATGTCTGTTAATGCAAATATCTAATCAGCCAATCACATTGTTTGAAATCACATTATTCTAGACAGTCAGTATGCAAAATTGATAGTATGTCAGAAACCTCAGTATGCAAGAAATAGTATAGGCTACGAGATTTTTCCGCTGACATTTCAGTATGCATCGAATAAACACTTTTCTATATCATGATGTCACACGAGCTGAGGAGCCACCACATTCAGAACCTTAACAAACTCCAAATAGCAGAAAACTATGAGCTATGTCTCAACTATGTCTCATTCCAAGTGTTATATATCAAGTGTCATATACGTAGGTACCATGAAATGTATTCCTCACGGATAAATTGTACTTGTTTAACAACATCTGAGTGAATGATTTTTTAAAGGAACATTTGGGCGAACAGGTTCAAGTCAAGCATCAGCAGTGTTGGGTGTAACTAGTTACTGTAATTTAATTACTTTTCCCTTGAAAAAGTAAAGTAAGGGATTACTCTATTTTTGCTGTAATTTAATTACAGTTACTTCTGATGTAATTACACTAAATACTTTGTGTAATATATGTGTGTGCAATAGTGGAACTGCCATCAAAATTCAAAGTCTAACTTTAAAGTGCCAGTGAAATTAAAAATGACAATTCTTATTTTTCAGGAAATATTGCAGCGTTTATAGTAAATAGCTTATCAATGTGGGTCATTTTCTTTTTAAAATTGACGTACCCTCATAATCTTCAGTTAACATCAGAAAATGCACTTCCGCCCTGAAATGACTATCCATTTCAAATGCCGTAAATTAGACGGCTTGGCTGGAGCTTCCGTTAACTCCTCCCCTTCAACTGTCAGTCTGCTGCCAGTTTCATTTCAAAATCAATGCAACAGCTGTTTTTACACGTCCAATCAATTCGCAGCGAAAAACGCAAGCCACGCCCACAAATTTTCTCCTTTGAAATTCCTTTTCACTCGGAAATGTGTCAGAATACGAAAGTAAAAACGATCGCAACTTCCGGTTCATGGGGACGGTGCTTTAATGTACGTATAAATCTCACATTTGTAATACTTTGGGCAGTTAATAATACTACTTTATGTAGTTTTATGTTATTTATTTGAATGAATTAAAAGAGCCGTTTCATCCATTCATGTCTATTCTTGAATCACTGATCTAATCAAGGTTGATATAGAATATTGAAAGTAATTAGTAATTAGTAATAAGTAATTAAATACTTTTTGGAGAGAGTAATTTGTACAGTAATCTAATTACACTATTGAATATGTAATTAGTAACTAGTAATTAATTACTTTTTCAGAGTAACTTACCCAACACTGAGCATCAGAATGGGAAAGAAAGGATATTTAAGTGACTCTTAATATGAGGATTTCAGGAACTGCTTATCTACAGGGATTTTCTTACACAATCATCTCTGGGGTTTATAGACAATGCTCATCACCTCAATTCCACTGAGATATCCGTGAATGCACAACACGTCAGACCTTAAAGCCAATAGAAGCAGAAGACCACACCAGGTGCCCGATAAGACTCAGCCGGACAATAAAAGATTGTAGCAAAATTAAGAACATAATCCATCTTGATACCAGAAACGAATCAGGTACATGTAACTAATAATGTGACTGGTGAGTGTCCAGTTTGGTTAACCAATGGGCCAACATGGATTGGTGTGATATTTCGTAAGTTGCACTGTGTAAAACTAATCTATTCAGTAAAGCGAACCACAATTTTAGGATTCTCTGCGAAGTAAAGTTTTACACTGTAGTTAGGTGTGTCAAGTCTGCACGTAGATATTCTATCAAAAGACACCTCAAAACAGAACAAACGATTACATTTTCTTCAGGGTAATTTAACACCTAAAGAAGATTTTCACTGTAAGCCATCAAATATTCATGTTCAAATTGATTTTCTTACCAACAGCAATCATCACATGCCATGAGATGAATATTACTATAACTGATTTGGATGCTCCTCAGGCAAGAAATACACTCTAAAAATGCTGTTCTTTTCCATTGTTGGGTCAAAATGGGAGGATTGAAAATGAACCCATGCCTGCTTGTTTCAGCCAAAATGCTTGGTTGTTTGGGTTCGTCCCTTTCTGACCCAACCCTGGTTTGAAAGTGACCCGGTATTCTTTGGAGAGGTTTCAGGTCCAGATCTAAAGACAAAGGAAACTGATGCCTACAGATCTATTAAAATCGAAACTTGTGAGATTTCCATGTCTTTTTGGAGAACGGTGGTTTAACTGAATTAGTGGGCTATCTCTAGATATGTAGAAGCAATATATGACTGAGATTGAGAAATCATCTGCCTGTGGCACTTGAGCTGAACAATAGAGGTTTGTGGCAATCTCAGCCCACATATGCTGATGTCTGGCGTGCGGGGGATCAGAAAACTTCAAATGTGTCATACAGCACTGAGATAAATGTGTGTGTTATTCTGCTGTCTTACGCCGTATGAAGACAAACATGAAGGAGGGTCTTGTCACAGCCCATCCATTCATCCGTGGTAAAAGCTCATTAGCAAACCACTTAACTCCTCAGACAAGCCACTTTCTCATCTCCTGTAATACACACGGCCATATGTGCCATGTACAGAGCGGGTTAGTAAGAAGAACGGCTTGCTTTTACAATCGTCACAAGGAACAAAACGATGAAAACGTTTATTAAGTCCATGCTAGATGCATCATAAACCCATTTCAAACAAATGTAGACTATAATTGATCAGTTATGTGTTATTGACATTTGCGCATGCTCATGTATAAAGTGTTGGTCCTGTATGGTAAGGCTGGGACGATATATATTGCAATTCACACTTATTATACCTTTCTAGGACGATTCTGAAACCGCAAAGGCTTCGATTCTGTTTGATGCACAACCAGGGGCGATTCTTGGATTTTCATTTAAGCCCCCAATGAGGGTAATCGTAAAAATTAAAGATAAAGAAATGAAATAAAATAAACGTTTGACTAACAGGGTAGGATGGAAAATGTATTGTATCATTCCACTGTATTGCATAGATTCTGTCTGTCACTGTCTTTAATTATTTCTGTGCATATAACTGCATACATGCACTGTAACATGTTTTGTATGGAAAGTTAACTTTTCAAATGAAAACAGCAACAACATGATTGTTTTATAAAGTAGACTATACGTTCGTATAAGGGCTTCATTTTCTGCGGAGGAAACAGCTGTGGTGTAATGAGGGGTGAACGCAGCGAAAACTTCCAGTAAACCGATTACTCCCCTATGACATTTTGTAAACTGTATTTATGAGAAAGAACTGCACAGATGCAGATATTACAACAATCTATCGAAAAACACACACTTTTGTCTTGTCCTCTGATCCTCGCGGTCTGCAGATTAAAGAATGCGCTGAAAGACGGCAGGGGCCGAAGTCTGCCACCGTTTTAATCTGAAATTTAAAGGGGACTGAGGTGATCACGGATTTGTGTGCAGTTTATAGAGAATCGCAGAATTTTTAGGGGGGCTGAGTAGAAATGTCCACGTGCACAGCTCTTCCGTGAACTACAGCTCTTTGATCAGTAGGAAGTATTGCTCGATCTAAAATCACCACGAGATTGAGTGGTTTAGAACGTGCATTTGAAAAAGCAACACTTGTCAAACACCATCACTATATACGGTATATACTTTATTATCATGAAAACACCTGAAAAGGTTTGAAGGACAGCATAGAATATGACCATTGGCATTTCCTGGGACTACGTGTGTAAATGGTACTTCTTCTGCGGCCAATATTAGGAGTTTCTGCACGAGAGCGCCCTCTGGCTTTCGAATCTGGCAGCATTTAACCGTAATCCATTGAGAAACTGAGCATAAGAATTGCACGATATATCGTCCCAGCCCTGTATGGTCATGTACTGTAGAGAATTACAATGATAGATTATGCACTTTAAGTAAAGGTTATAAATGCTCTCTAAAAGACAAACAAACATCTTTATTGTCAAACAAGCAAAATGAGCTAAAGTACATGAAAACAAATTTCAGCTCTGTAAGATTTTCCTGTTGCCTGAGGAAATACTCCAAAGACATAGAAGCGGTGTAGTATTTTTAGGAAGTACATCATGTATGATGTTGTGTGCGGTTTGGTTTCTCTATTCTTTCATGATGAAAGCACAGTGCAGTATGTTGTGTGAAAGCTGTGCAGTCAACACTGTGGAGGATTTTTCTGGATTTGTGTTCAGAAGGGAATGGAGGGTTGGAGGCTTGATTTCACACTGCCGACACAAACACAGGCCTCAGATCAGTCCACTTTGGCTTTTGGCATTTGGCTTGAGGCATGAGGCTGACAATGAAAGCAAAATCTGACCATCCTTGCACAGCTAAGCCGCTGACCTTAGTCATCCGTAAACGCTAACAGCACCCTTACACAGGCTTGTTTTTAGAAACGGGTCAACCCAAGGTTTTGAGAAGTGCAGTACTTGTTTTCTGGCTGAACAGTGATTTTGATTTGAAACGAAATCATAATGTTATCACTTAAAGAAGTTGAGAATTAATGCTGTTTGTGTACAGTAATACTGATGATGCTGTTGTGGTTTACAGTCTCGACTGGCCAGAGTTTTGAGTTTTGTTATTTAATGTAATGTAATGTATTATGACTATAGACCTCTTGAGGCCCGCGCACCTCCGCAAATGGACGAGGCATTTGGCGTGCATGCCGTTGTGCTATTATTCAGGCTTCAGGCTCATGCGGTGTACATGGGACAATAATCCAACAGCAAAAAAGTAAATCACCAAGAGGGCTGAGCGAGCCACTCTGAGATTGAGCGAGCAGAGCGGAATTTTCAGAAAGGCGCTCTTCGCTCCGCAAGAAATATTAACGCTCCGCCACCCGCTCCGCTTCGCTCACATGCACTGGAACAGATCGGGTCAGCTTGAACTAGTTTTGTGTGCAGAATCTACGGAATATCTGTAGGAGCACAGTGAAACCGTTCAAATCTACCATTGAGTGTCACGTTTACATTCAGCCTTAGCTCCAGAAGGTACCTGTGACTTTGAGCTCTGTGGTCCGTCTCACGACTCGACTGCCGTACTTCAGTTCACAGGTGTAGTTTCCTCCGTCGTCCTCCATCACCTCAGGAATCCACAGACTGGTGGTGTTGATGATCATTGAGCTCCTCCAGTCTTTCCGTTGACACTCCTGGAGAAACACATAAAACAACAATCACTCTTCACATATTTGTGGAGTTCTTTGTCCACCCGTCAAAATATCAAAGCACTGTTCATTTCTCAACGCAAATGTCCTGTCTGAGCCAAAACTGAGTAACAGCATTTGCGCTGGATCTTTGCCGTATCACAATTTTTAGTCTAAATGAAGATGACGGCAATGTAGTGAAGAACCAACAGAAGCTGATTCCCAGCGGTGTTTTCCGGTAGGCCAACTGGTATGGCATGACGTTAACAACATCAAGGTCACGACTTTGAGTGGTCTCAGGGAACGCGTGTCCCGATACAAATGCATAGCCAACGAAGATGTACAATGATATGGATTTTCTTCCAACGATCGCAGATCAAGTCACTGTTGCCACTCACTACATTTTTATTGCAAATTTATTACATTCAACAGCCTACAGATATCACACAGTGTAAAGCAAAAATTTGTGAGTACATCAAAACTGTACAGTGTATAGCTCGTGCAAGTTTAAATTTAATAGTCATATTGTGAAGTCGTCATTCTGTACCTTGTACCAGGTCATGATGGGCTGCTTGTAGGGTGCAAGATAGTCATCAATGTCAGGACAGGTGATCATTTTGCTCTTGGTAATCTCTGCCCTCTCCAGGTAACGTATTCGACTGCTAAAGCAGAGACCCTCTTCACTCTCCTCCACTGTCAGCGACATGGACACCTTCATACAGTACGTCGAGTTTCTGTGAAGACACATTTGTATTTGTATGAGTTCAAGCTTCAAAAGAATTTATACCTCTGCAATGTTGAACTGATGGGCATGTGCACATATCGTGTGATTTTCCAGAACTTCTGTTGTACAGTAGGTATGCTATATTCAATGTTGTATCTCACTCCGTTGTGGTCTTTCTTGACACCTGAACTATGACGTAAGTGCAATAATCAATAACAGTCTTTTGAATGAATTTTTGTCCAACGTCTTTAAAATGCACGGCTTTCTTGGATGTGTTGACGTCATTTCTGTTCCGGAATCTGACGATCGAAGCTGAAGTGTAGAATGATGTCATAAAAATCCATGATCCATACTGGCAAAATTCAGAGATTGTTAATTTTGAATGCTTGAAACTTCTAACCTTTCATTTTGTCAATGCTTTGGATCACACTAGTTTATAGATGCCCATATGAACTTAAATAACCAACGTCCGGTTGGATGAGAGGCACTAAAAGATTTCAATAATATCTCGGCAAGATTTCATTGCTAATTCTAACGTGATGATATATTTGAGTTTGGTAATGGCAGCAGTAGCAGATCTGTGGGATTCGAAAGCTTTGGGGACACTGCTTGATTTGCCTTATTTGCATGCTTTTTTAGTGTGGTATAAAAGCAACATCACACTTACAATCGTGCTGTTACGGCTGTATATTAACATGGCTGGAACTGCGGTAGAATCATGCAGCAGTAATGCACTGTGTCACATCGCTTTAATATATTAGTGTAGCAGCACAATCCTCATCTCTTCCCAGAACACCACCGCCACGCTTTGACACTCAGCTTGATTAATTGAGAATTGTGTTGTGTTAATCTGTTATAAAAGCCTCTGAAAACTCATGTCACGACGTTCAAAGGCATCCATTAATGATGAAATACACATCTGAGAAAAGGCAAACGAGAACACATCAGCATGCAAATGTAAAGCGAGGCCAAGTTCATCAAGAGCTTTTCACAGAATGTTGTGGTGAGATGAAACGCGGCGCTCACCGCGTGCGTCTCCCACACTCAGGACATGTCTCGTTAAACATTTATGTATGCATATCATTCAGATATGTAAAACAATCTTCCCCGCTTCACGGCGTCGCCTGAAGAAAAGCCTGAAAATTGGATGTTTCAAGCCAGACGTCATCACACGGTAAATCCGAGGATTGAATCCCAAATGTATCAGTTTCACATTTAAAAATCAACACAAAATGATTTCTGAGCCATCATCTGTATGTGTCTCGTGCAGGTTGAGATACTACGACTATTACTAGAAGTAGTGAAACGCACATGCTGACTCATGAATAACACTGAGCGACTCCATCTTCAGTGACGTGGATCAATGGAGTCATTTCTGACCCGAGGCTGCAGTACATGCGTCTTGTCCTGTCCCCCGTGACATTGAGAGGGGACAATAGAAACAGTGTCTTTCAAATCTTAAAACTGCTGACATTGCATTGACTTTCATTCAGTGTTGTAGCAGTGATGAGGAGAGATTCACAAGGAGTCGCTGAGGAAAGACCAAACGCGTACAATTAAGAGAATCCAGCAGGAGTTAAAGTCCATTCATGCTGATAATGAGGACATTAGTGTTTCAACACTACCGCAACACAAATCACATCGGACAGGAACCCCTTAGCTCGTGCTCGACACCACATCATCACATCTAATACTTCAAAAAAATGTGTTAAAAAGCCTGTTATAACATCCAGAGCCGACACTTCCTATACGCTAAGTACGCAAGGAAGCCCCCCCTTGAGTACCGAATCAAAAACGCTATAATTGTCCACTGCAGTTTGTTTGCCCATGATAATATGTCATTTTGAGTTCGTGCCATCGCATTTAGAGAATAATGTTCTCGTATGCTTAGCTTTCTTGAGTAAACTATATTTATCGCACTTTGTTTTTGTTAGTATTGATCAGTAAAAATACACCGCATTTCTTCTTTTTGACAGCCAGATGGTTGCAGAGCCAGGGAATTCATTATTTCCATGTCAATCAAAATTTGAATTTAATTTTATACCTAATTGTTCAGTTTATTGTTTTTTGTCTTTAGGTCGTCATTCATTTAGGTGTGTTAATTGATTTCTTATTTTGGTAACACTTTACATTAAGGTTCCCTTTATAAAGCATTTGTAAATGTGTTCATTACTGATTAATAAGTCATTTAGAAATGCATTATAAAGCAGTTATAACTGCGTAAATAAAAAGGGATTTTAACGAAATACCTGCCAAATAATGAGCCATTTCTAACTCACATGTTATAAATGCTTAATAAATGTATTTATTTGCGAAATAGGCTGTCAGACTGAAGACTGTAGGGTGTTATGTTGGTTTTTCTTATTATTGTATATTTCATATCTTATGTCACTCTCGTGTTGTTTACTTGATCCGATTCAGAATGTCTTACGGTGCCCTCCAGAATGCCTTCAGATCATGATGCATTGTTTTATTAATGATTCAATTACTTCCAATAGTTAATCAAAACCAGAGAACATGTATTTATTATTTATTGTAGAAACAGACTGCTTGCTCACAAGAACACATCAATGATGTGAATCATATATTTAGAAATATTGACAGCCCATGAAAGTGCACTTTAAAGAAAAGTGGATGCCTGTGAAGTTTTCATTCACAACTGCAAACACCTAATTTACAGTATAAATGTTAAGAGTTATAAAATGTTAGCAAACCATGAAAGTGTGCCTTAATATAGTGGATTCATGTGAACCGTTTATTTATGAGTTATGAACGTTAGTAACCTGTGAAAACATTAGCGTTTAAATGACTGATTTTAATTTCAATTGTCTGACAACACAATTGAGTCAGCTTTGAGAAATGTTCTTAGATTATATGCCTGTCCAACATCCAAAAAAAGAAAAAAACTGGTCATAATAATAATAATAATTTGAGAGGGGTATAATGTCATAGTGTCAGTAATGTAGTAATGTCAGCATCCCACACACCTTTGAAGAAGCGATGTAGTAGGTTATGCACTATATTATTGGGCACTAACACCAATCTGTCATTCTGTCAATCCATCATTATGAGCTAAGAATATGCAAGAGTTCATTGGCTTAATTAACTAATCACTTTACTAAAGGCCTTTAATATAAACGTGTCACTTTTAGCTATGCGAAAAGTCATTTTCCTCTATTGCCCCTGTAGGCAAATTAACAAGAGACATCAGGGCTAAAAGTATCACGTTCATCATTTAAGTGAACAGTCTTTGTGGCACTTCTTAAACGGCTCAATTACGCTGGTGAACCGATGCACTTCTAACATTCGCTGAAGTGTGTGTCCTGCGGTTTACAATCTATTTAAAAAACACAACACAATGTTTGTCAGCATGTTCATATTCTATCCATTTCAACCGCTTCATTTCTGTAGGGATTTGTGTGATGTGGTGTGTGAACAGATTGAAATGTCAGATAATCCCTGTGTGCACACATTTGATGAAATCACAGCGTTTTTTTTTTCATTTGACAGTTAATCATTTAACGCTGAACAATTAATCATTTAACAATTCACCAGTGGCAACAGCTCCATTGAAAGTCAGAGGCAAAACATATTTAAGTCTACAACGTTTCCACATTCGTTTGTACTTAAATATAAAACTTAATTTGGATTATCTGAAGTGATTGTGACTTTGTCACTGAAGTTGGTTTATTCTTACACTTGTTCTACCGTTCATAAAACGTGTGCATTTTCAAATTCTAAATTCAAAGCCTGTTTTGCATGCAAACACCAGTTTGTACACGAAGCCCAATGTTGCAGTTGTTGGTCTGCAGCTCCACTGTGTTGTCTTCGGTGTGTACACTAACAGAAGTAACACATAGACCTATTGTTCATAGATTTTCCACGGTGCTCCGGGATCAAGGCATATAAAAAATCTGTCCATACACAATGTTCGTATTATGTTATTATGTTACATTAAAATTTAAACTGAAACCATACAGGAATAATACCTTTGGTTTCATTATATCACAATGTAGATAAAGCACTTGATCTCACCCCTACACATAAACCTTATCTCAACATTATATAAGGCACATAAAGGTACAATAACAATAATGTATCCAAAACTTGAGTTTTGGTAGCTTTAGCAATTTTCAACAAATTTGAAAGACAGAAAGAAAGAAAGAAAGAAAGAAAGAAAGAAAGAAAGAAAGAAAGAAAGAAAGAAAGAAAGAAAGAAAGAAAGAAAGAAAGAAAGATTCTAATCTGGCATCCTTTTTTAGGACAGATGGCAGGCAAATAAAGACATACAGCGGCATTGATATTGTTCTTATGTCTTAATAAAGTCTTTTTTATGATGCTAATAAATTGGCAATGAAATTGTTGACTTGCTCCCTTTAATTCTTCTCTTATTAAGGTTGATTTAATAAAAGGGAATTAATTCTTCAAACACTGCCAAACACTATTTGAGAACTTTGTTCATGAAATAAATGAAATGATTCTGGCTGATTGCCTGCAACAATAAAAGTCATTAGAAGTACATTAAGGTGCACAGTAAAAAGATGCTTTACAGTAAAGCAAGTGACCACACTGATGTGTGTGTAATGAAGATGAAAGACTGCGAGGAAAGTAATTCCAAGCAGAGAAACTTCTCACAAATAAATATCAAAAAAATTCTCTTTATATCCGAAATGTTATGTAAACCTGATCACGTTATGTCATCTGAATGAACACTCTGTGTGGTTTGTTGCTATGTATTTTATTAGTTGAAGGGTCTATAATAGAAATGTAACAATGTTTGTGTGATTTTTGCAATAAGCATCTTTAATTTGACTGTCATAGGGTTCCTATATGTCTCCAAAAATTCTTACTAGACTTTTCCTAATATAGTAACACCATAATAACCTACATAATGATAATGGGTAAATCATCAAAAAAAAATCCTATATCTGCAGAGGCACTGTGGTGTTATTTGATCAAATGATGCTGATATAGAGCCAGTCATTTCATCTTTTGAATCTTTCTATTCAATATGGTAATTCTGGGTCACCTCCGATCTGCCTCTGTGTTGTTTTAGGTTATGTTACAGGACGTCTTTGAAAAAACAACAACAAAAAACAAGCCTGCGACAATATGGTTTCATGCCAGAGAACATTTGGTCATCGGTTTGAAATCTGAATTGCTAATGACCCACCTGAGCACACAAGTGTAAAATCCGTTGTCCTCCATCTCCGCTGAGCGGAACCAAATGGAATCTCCTTCTTTGCTGAGCCGATGACCCGAGAAGATGATGGGTTCCTCAGAATCACCCTTGTTCCTGTACCAGATGAGTCGCAGCTTGGCGTTCTGGGCCACGCTGTAGTTAGTGCGGATGTAGCTGTAGAAGAGAGCGCATTTCACCCGCAGCGGCTCTCCGGCCAACACGCGGTACGTCTTCAGGTCCACCGACCAGTCTATACATCCATCGACTGCAGAAGAGAGAAAAGTCATTCTTGAAGATTCACAAAAATGATGAATAGTATATAATGAATTACAAATCACATCAAAAATTTGAATGGATTTCAAATGACTTCTAAGCCAACTGAGTCACCAAGATGTCATTTCTAGGTTAATGTTTCCTAAACCAACTGGTTCTCTAACTGTTTCCTTGTAAGGCCATCTTTGTGTCGAGTGCATCGCTTTGCGGCCCCCCAAATAAAGACTTATCATCTTAAACTTAGAATTTGAATTAAACCAAAAACATATTCAGTTATACAACGCTGGAACATCAATTCTTTTGGTTGCTGGTCTTACTTTTCTGATGTTGGATTGCATTAAATCTATGATACATTTCTGTGTACATTATAAAATGCCACAAAATCTGCGGCCCCCCCGATCCATCTTGGGGCCCCCAGTTTGAGAACCACTGTTCTAAACAACCCACAGCAACATTAACACAACCAATGGCCTGAGTTTGAGGTGGAATTATCTGTTTGATTGAATAACTGAACACCAGGAAGTGTTGAAAGTGTAGGATTAGTTTAATCCTCTTCTAAACACTTTGCACATTAAGTTACATGTATCATTTCTGTCTGAAGGGCAACTACTTATAATAGTAATAACATTTAGCGTTAGGGGGTTGTTCAATAGTAATAGTGCTGTTTCCCTTAGGATACAAACTAATTCATAAAGAAATACACTCATAAATCCTATAATGGTCGCACGTTGTAATCACAAAAGGAAGAAATGTGTAGTCCGCACACTGATGTAAAATGCGCCAAAGTTTCGACCGTCAGGTCTTCATCAGGCACATTAGCATTGTGGCTTACAAATCACGCACATTGTAATCACACATACCTTACAGGACATCATAGAGACTGAAAGACCCTGCTACAAATTATTTACATTTTCTGTAAAGTGAGCCCATTATGTTTAATCTCCGGAGAATAAGCGCGGCTGACCTTTTTTTCTTCACTGCAACACCAGTGGGAGAATACTGACCTATTAAAACACATAGATTTTCTTACGGCTTAAAATGGCAAATGTAAATATAATATCTTCATGTAAAAAAGCCTTTATACGAATAAAATTCAAAAGAATTCCCCAAACAAGCTCTGAAAGCGAAGTACAGCAATCGGCCGTCGCGCTCAAAAGAATCCCCATAACTCTCCCATGACATTAGCAGCATCTCACTGCCGTCCAGTATTTCACACTGATGGAAAGATGAAACTCATCAAAGTCTCAGCCATCTATCAACATGAAACACTGTAATTTACGAGCAATTACGGAGGTGTTTGTGAGCGGACCCTGACTCATCTCCGCTCCCGCCTCCCGTCACATAAATATCTTTCACATTCAAAACCTGCCGCCGCTGATTTATGTCGAGCACTGTCACAATCGCACATTTACACTATATACGCTCGGCCTGATGAATTCTGTGGTGGTGTGATGAAATAAACCCCGCAATGGAAGCTGAAGGGAAGACAGAGAGAGGAAAGTGATACGACACATGAAAGAGCCAGCTTATTTAAAGGGTCAACAGGAGCGCAGCGCATTAGTTTGGTCTGCTGCGTTCTGAAGCGGAGACGGCGTGGTGAGTGCACAGGTGACATCTTATGCAAACCGGCAGCTGTACGTCGTCCCGAGTCATTACGCAGACAGTGCGCTTGTCTCCAATGCTTAATTTGTCGGTTATTAAGTGCGGCACAATGCCAAAATCGGACAGCGCGAGCCTTCCTTGTCATGCCAGTTTTTCTTGCAAACGCAGAACAACGGAGCTTCGTAGCAAATCCTAAATGTTTGCATATGGATGAGGCCAGAGATTTAGAATAATAACAGGGGCAGAGCGAAAGAGCAAACATTATGCATGCACAGATGAGGGCATTAGTGAACTTTTCAAGCAAACAGTAACTGGAGTCATCGCTCCTGACACTGCAGACACCTAAGAGGTTTCTTGAATGCTTGCAAAAGGCCACATCACAGGATGAGATGAAGAGCGAGCATCTCTTACTTGAACAAACCAGAAAAAGGTCATTTATTCACCCTGATGTTGTTTCAGTCATGTGTACTTTGTGCACTCAATAAAGCGTTTTACAGTGTTCTTTTTCATACTACGATATGTGTGATTTCAAAAAGGACTGTTTTAAATTTAAACTGCTTTAACATGAAAATGCATACTCTTGTTTTCTTTAAGTCTTTTGTATGTCGTGCACTGTGGAAACACTACAGTAGATAAATAAACCTGAATTGAAGTAATTGTTTTCACTGATTGCATTTTTCACAACGGCGGTGTGGTTTTCAGCTAGTAATGTGAAAAGCATTGTGAAATCCATAGCAAAAGCGTGCGTGCGGCAGCTGCAATAATAATTGGCTGACCCGCTTACAGCGCTGTGGCTCGGTCTTTTATAAAGCTGTACAGCAATTTCAGCTGTGAAAGCTGGAGGGGTACAAAAAGTCAATATCAGAACAGCAGCCCGCCAAATAGTTTGTGCTGATATGCAATTTTATTTCTGACTGGCGTCTGATAGCTTGTTTATAATCCCTCTGAAGTGTGGATGAATAGCTTGTAGTGGACGTGTATGTTTAAGGAGGTGTAAATGGAGGCTGGTTGGAGGACGATGCCCGGGGTGAAACCCAAATGACTGGTACGTTATCAAAGCCGAATCAATATGGAAATGTCTCGTGAGATTGCACCTGTATGCAGGGCGCGACCCGTTGACCATTTCGCATAAATTCACTCTGTAGTGTATTTGACCTGGCTTTCATCAAAACGGATTCGTTTATCATAGAGATGTAACAATATTTTCGAGATCGTGTTATCGCAATAGCAAAATTGTCTCATTATTATGGTGGTCACATGACTGTATGAAACGATAGGTCTTCCGGGCCTAGAGAATGTTCGAAAAAATAATAGATGTTACCTTTGGCAAGGTCCATCTGGTGCGATTGTTTTGTTTTATTTTATAAAAGGGATTTTTAGGTCATTTGACCCATCTCATACTATAACTAACACCTCTAAGCAACAGTTATGATTAGAGCATAAAGAAAAGAGGATGCTTATGGCACGTTTGCAAGTCATCATGTTTAACTCCCTTTGCAAAAGTGAAAAATGGACAAGTCTTCAGATATAGATGGTGTAAAATATATGTGGAGATTAAAGTGTAGATGCATTAAATGTAAGAATTGAGTCACTTTAATATGTAGTATTCATTAAACTTGGCATTCATGTTTATACTGGTTTAGCTTGACTGCACCATATTTATACCACATCTGAAACAAGTTCTAATAGAAATAGATCGATGTTATAAAACAGGCTCAAATCATTGAATTTATTTTGAAAAGTCATGCAGATTGTTTCATTTCTGTTGTTTATTACTATTTTGCCTGAAATTCAACAGTGACAGTGTGGCAGGACCTTAAAGTCGGCATGAAACAGACGTAGCAATTGTTTTTCCTTCCGTACCACGACGTATTTCCGAGTGAAACAACTTCTGAAATGAGAAAAAAAATTGGGCGGGACTTGATTGTACTAATCAGATCGTTGAAAGTTGGGTGTCGCAATCAGATTGATTGCAAAAGATCCACCCTGCGTTCCAACTGGGATATATCGCCCTCCGAAGGGCCGCCATACTGAAGGGTCGTTCCAAACCGAAGTGCTCATAACTCTCCACTTCAAAGGGCCCTTCGGAATGAAGGATTTCGAAGGGTACAACTGATGGTCACTTCGGGCTCCCATGATTCTTTGCGCAGATTCTTTGCGTGGTGACGCCGCCTACTTATGGACGCGGGATGAATGGCACTTCAAGAAACAGTTGTTTGGTCCCCTACACCCTTTAACCCTTCAAAGCTCTCACTCTGGAGGGTAAACCATTCGAAGGGCTTAGGGCATAGGGATGAGCCCTTCGAAATGGAGCGCAGGGCCAGATTGCAGTCATTGCAGCCCCGCCCTCGCGCCAGTCCTCGTGACCAGAAGTGAAGAGAGGACGTTTCGAGGGGGGGGGGGCGTTTTTTAATCTGTTCGATTAAAGATTCCAAGTGCAACTGAATTTTTAAAAAATAATGATGTGCATGGATAAATAATTGATACTAAATACTGCAACACTGTGTAAATCAATTTGAATTGACATCTTTAATTTCATGTCGACTTTAAAAGCGAAGCAATTCTGCAAGAACACACCAACATCCAACTCCATTTAAGCAGCACTCATATTAAATTATAGAAGTGTTATCTAACCAAATATTATGTTTAGTTTAAGAGGGGCATTTACAGGGGTCGTATCTATGCATACATCTGCAATATACAGTATATAGATGAAATCAGTCAATGTTGTGTTTCAAACATGAATAGCAGAGATCAGTCAATAACAATCTGTCTATCAACGTTTTTTTAGCCAATCAAAGAAATGTGAAGATGATATTCTTATAAGTGTGTGAGTTTGTGTGATGATCTTTTAGAACCAGTGAGCTCATTAGTTGACTAGAGACGCTGGGTGAGGTGAAGCTAACGGCAAACTCTTCTCTATTCATCTCTCGCTGCAGGAGATGCTTTGAGCAAGTGTACATTTCTGCATGCAGTTTTAGAAAAAGCTCAAGCAGAGCCGACGACATGTACTGTATTTACTGTATGAGTTACCATCAGCATAAAACATTATTAAAGGCTAAAATCTATTTATCAAACCCTTGAGAAAGCTGTATGAACATTCACCATTCACCATCACTATATGTGTGTGTGTAAAATATTGGAAACCAACTCTCTGTATTATTAAATAATCAACAGTCTGACTTAGAAACAGTTCAAATAACCCAAACCGTCTTACAATACGATACATATGGAAGCTGATATAATGATGACAACATGTAAAAAAAAACCCTCTGTCTTTAGATCTTCGTCTAAGAGCAGAAGTTAAGACATGTATAAACCTATTCTAACTGTTTTATAAACCTTTTACAAAAAGCTTAATAAATTGTCCAAAAAGTTTAATAAAAACAATCAATAAACCGATGTCCCACAACAAAACACTGAATAATATTTATCTGTATATTTGATATATATTTTTATAGTTGTATTTTTCAACAAAAAACAATTGTTCCAGTGAATCCTCATTATTAAAACAGCCATTTCCTGAGCGTCACTGTAATCTGCTAATGCCGTGCGCGCACGTTTTAAGTGTCAAGTAGATGTGAACATAATGTACAATAAATGGCCATTTAACCATTATATTACGGTCAATTCTAATCTGCTCTTGTTTTGGGATATAATCCAAGTCTTTTCTTGATCAAGCGTTTGCTTAATTGAATGACGAATGTGTCATTGCTTCAGGCACACCTATAACAGAGCAAAGCCTCATTTTACATCTATTTATACATCACTCATTTTAGAATAGATGTCAAGCACCTGTAGGATGGTACCAAATGTGTTCATCTTCCTGGGAAGCAGTTTCTCATTAAAACCATGTGTCAATATCATAGCCACCAACTATAATATGGAAATAACTCTTAAAATTTTGCACGCAATTCACAATATTTATATCCTGTTAAAACGTCATAGTTGGGTTAACATTGAACTGGGGGGGTTAAATGATATTTCACAAGCATGCGATTCAAGGCTTCTGATTGAATGAATAAATAAAACATCAAGCAGCGAAATTCAATTCTGCTTTAAAAACATGCTTGCGTATGCATGCATGTATAAAATCTCATTACACAACGATTTGGAGATTCATGAATAATCTACAACAGACACAGCAAACAGAGGTCCTGATGAGAGACAAGCAGCGATATCGTAACACTTATCTGTATTATATTACAGAATTATCATTCTGCACTTATCTTCCATGGGGGTTTCTCATACTTGAGCATTCACACCCGGCCCTTCACACACACTACATTATAGACATATGAAGGAAAACATTTCTGTGATGGATTTGAAATGATACATCAGTTAATGATTGTGGGAAGACAGATACTGTGTGACGGGGCGATTCTAGGTCTTCAATATTGAGGGGCTCAGCCTCCAATGAGGATAAATATACATATATACTCTCTAAGCACCACATACTGTATACACTACTAAAATAAAGAATTAAGAAAGAATATGCAGAAAAGCATAAAGACAAGTTATTGTTATTCAATCTGCAACATTTATACTTCAAAGTGACAACAACAGCCACTAATCCATATAATAAATGTCACAATCAACTGCTGAATCATTATTTAGTAGGAATAACTTGATATGTTTCCTTTTCATTCATTCTGATTAGCGCGAGCGCTGTCACATCCACAATATGTTTTCAATTAATAATACAAATACTGAAGCGTCTGAAAAACGACAAAGAGCTTCTAGGTACACTTTAGTTTCATCAGAACTCAGAACAATGAATAACACACACAGGCTGAACTACAGTAACTCTAACTGCCCGTCGACGTCTTTCCGGGGCGCTCAAAACTAACGTTACCGTCAACTCTCTATAACTTAGGTGCAGAAAAGTCAAACAGCACATTATCATGAATCACACATTTCTGTGCGCTACAATATCATCACGATCGTTTTCTAAAGTATGCCGTCATCGGAGTGAAGTGCTTTCATTTTGCTGGAGGAAACGTAACCAACTAACGTTAGTTAACGACCCAGATAGCACAATCCATCTGGCTTACGTCTATTTGACGTCTGCATTTACATCTGCAAGACATCTGCAATACGTAGTTTGCTCATCTGCAATACATCTCGGAGACGTCTGAACGTCTGTAATATATCTGCTAAAGAGCTGGAGATCTGCTGCTTAAAAACATCTGCTAAACATCTTAGAAAGAGCTGTTGTACATCCATTCTAAATCATAAACATCTTACAGACATCTTCTAGAGGTCTATATGACGTCTGACAGCAGACATCTCCGAGACGTATTGCAGATGAGCAAACAATGTATTGTAGATGTCTTGCAGATGTAAATGCAGATGTCAAATAGACGTAAACCAGATGTATGTGTGTTATCAGGGGAGGGGTGAACGCAGACAAAACGTTTTTACAGTGGATGGGAAAGGGTCTTGTATCGCTCCCGCATCATATTAAGCTGCATTTATAACAAAGAATGGCAAAGATGCAGATGTCATGTTAATGCACACACCTTGTAACGTTACTCTGCTTATGAAGTTCACTCCAATGTGCTGCTGTGTACTGAAGAATGCGCTAAATAACGCAGCCTAACGCCGTTTTCATAATAAGAGTTTTAAAGGGGACTATAAAGCGATCTCGAATTCTTGTACAGATTACATTATTACTCACAATATTTTAGGGGGGCTAAACTAGAACTTTAGTGGGGCTTTAGCTCCCCTAAAAAGGGCCTAGCAACGCCACTGCCGTGTGATAGCTGATAACTGTATCTTCTGTCAGAAATCATGCAGTGTACAGCGTGACACACTGATATCAAACTTACCGAACACTTGAATTATTCACATTAAGTTCATTTACACAACTAACCTCAGCATATGAACTATCAGGAAAATTGTTTTATATTATTTTTACCCTGAAGATGAAAGGTTTTTATTGTTCGTGTACAATTTTTAAAATCAGGTCATAACAAAGAGTGTGCTGGAAGAGGGGCTTATAGGACCTGATGTGCTTTTATGCCTTACGAATCCTCAAAACACCGTTTAGTTACTGGAATAATGAAGATACTACAGTTTGTGCATTATATGAATCTAGTGTTAAATAGTTAAAATATGTATTTTAAGTATTTTCATTAATACCCTTTGAAAATGTAGTCCCTGACATGTACAGTACTGTAAACGGAGACAGAATGCTGCTTTACATTATACATAATAAATGACTTGACTTCAACACAAACAGTAGCTTAGTGCAAAAGTAATGCCAAGAGAGAATTATTGGATTCGAGAAATTTGTCCTGTGTGTGACGGCAACATTTTGGTAAAAACGAACAATGAAGATAAATCTTTCTTATGCTATATATACAGTGTTGGGTAAGTTACTCTGAAAAAGTAATTAATTACTAGTTACTAATTACATATTCAATAGTGTAATTAGATTACTGTACAAATTACTCTCTCCAAAAAGTATTTAGTTACTTATTACTTTCTATATCCTACATCAACCTTGATTAGTTAAGTGATTGAAGGATAGACATGAAACGGCTTATTTAATTTATTCAAATAAATAATGTATAATTCTCACATTTGTAATACTTTGGTCAGTTAATAATACTACTTTATGTAGTTTAATATTTAATTACATCAGAAGTAACTGTAATTAAATTACTGAAAAATAAGAGTAATCCCTTACTTTACTTTTTCAAGGGAAAAGTAATTAAATTACAGTAACTAATTACTTAGTAACTAGTTACACCCAACACTGTATATATATTAATGTAATATTAACAGATTGTTTTCAAAATTTTGCTGTGTCACACCACAGGACACATGTATATACAATGTCATCGTTACCCACAAATCGTACATGTGTCCTATGGTGTGACACAGCAAAATTCAAATAAATATATATATTTAATTAATTATATTATAAATTATAAAAATAGTTCAATTTGTAATTCTTTAATAATGTTGTTTATTTTCCAAAGATGGACATGACTTTTTTTGGCTACTACTCTACATATTGTTTTCCATATGAACCCCATTATTATTGAATTGTTATTTCATAGAACTAACCGATGATCATGTATGAACATTTTATTTTAAAGTGTATCATAAAAGAAGGTGAGGTGAAATGGACAGGAGATGAACACAAAGAGGAGGTCAAAGGAGATGAAAAGAGAAAACAGCGAGGAGGTGAATTTAAAAGAAGAAATAAAGCAGAAGAAACAGAGAATATGAACCACAGAGGGGCTGAATTACAGGAGGTGAAAAAGAGCTAAAACAAAGAGAAGAACGTGGAACAGAGCGGAGGCAACAGTGCAATGATATTCCCAGACTCATCCAGAGAACAAGAGATCTGTGTTACTCTGATGAAATGTCTTAAGACCTATTTCTTCTAAGAGCACTTGACTCAGTTCTGTTAATGCAGTTTTTCTCCTTCTGAGACACTTAACTCTCCCTAAAAACGTTAAACTACATTCTTTTCACTGTGTCTTATTGTTATTACTGCCTCCTTAGGATGAATCACTTACGTTGGATTATATTTCCCCTTTAGATAAAAGCATCTGCCAAATGAATACACATGAATGTAGGAGCACAGAAGCTCTGAAACAGAGAGACGCTCAAAAGAGAAGGTGAAACAGAAAGGACAGCAGCGGGGTTACACCGTGAGCAACTCTAACTCACCAGACAGAAGTGAGGAGACAGACGTCTCGGGGAAATATAGATAGAGTGGAGGACAAATCAAATCAAATGCAGAAGCAGTTAAAATGAAGAAGAGGCTTTGAGTAGAAGAGAGAAAGACATGATAAACGTTTCAATGCCACACGCCAGTAAAACACACAGACTGACTGCTCGCCGAAACAAAAGATTTGCATTTTAATTGAATTTCATTTTATTGTAAACAAGCCAAAGAAAATGGCGACCCCTTGACCTGAATTCACTTACAGTGGTTAAGATTCGTCTCATTTCAAGCACACTACATAAAGCGTTCAGTCAAGTGTGTGGTATAATTGTATGATGATGTTTAGTGTCTGGTTCTTGAGTGGGATGTGGCATTAGATGAGCGTGCGATGGCAGAAGGCCAGGCCGGGCGGCATTCATTTGCTCCTCATTAATGGACTGAAGTGGCTACACTTGGACACTGACAGGCTGAGACACATATACGCAGGTGAAGGTGAAGAGAGAGAGCATTTAATGAACTCGCTCAAAGCTCATTGTCATGTTGACGTTGAAAGCTCGACGCTGTTTCCCGGTCACCGTGTCTTTCTCCAATGAATCAGTGTGACATTTGCCTCTGACAGCCAATCAAACCACAGGAAACGCAGTCGACCACTAAAATGTGACATATATTTCTGTACCACGTATCCAGCCAGAGAATCACTGCCCTACACTGAACCGCCGCACGCACCCGGTGACATTTCACTTTTAGAAATATCGACGCTTCACTGTTAAGACTATGAAGGTAAAATCGTGCCATAAAGCTTTGCATGCGCAGGATAACACTTGTAAAAGTGTACGTGACATTGCAAGCGTAAAATAAATTTCCATTCGCAAAAAAAGTTTTGTAAAGGTGTAAATCAAGCAGCAAGCGAAAGAAAACAAGTTTTGCAGCATTGTATCATTTTTCGTAAGCGTAATTCATGTGTTGTGAAACGGCAACTTCATATTACGTGAAATAATTATGATCTGTATTCTTCTGACTTCCGTTTTTTACACTTTTGGCACGTTTTTTGCGCTGAAATACGGCCAAAAGCATTGCGAGTCTGTAAACAGAGGTGTGCGTGCACAAACAATGGTGTTATGAACTGCAAAACGGATTCATCGCGCAGAACCTGTCTTTGTGTGTGCAAAATAAATCTGTTGCAAACGTCTTGCCTACGCAGGCGAAAACTGTTTCTTGCAATAAACCGATGTGTACGGTTCCGTCTCGCGCTTACACTTTTGGCACGATTCTCTCACTAAATTGAGTTTGCAAGCGTGAAGGGGGAGGCGGGGCTACCTACTTGTGACCAATCAAATGATGTTCCTGATGACTCAGCGTTTTCTCTTATCTGATAAGACTGCGCCAGTCAAGCAGACATCAGACACTTTAATGCATGCACCCAGACGATCATAGATATCTCATTTGTACACGAGTCTTTAAACATTAACCTGACTGACATGTGTTGAATCACTACTATATACCCTTACGAAAATTAAAAAATAATTGTTTAACCACAGTAAAACTGGGTTTGCCAATGGTAATCCTAACACCATGGTTGCTACTACAAAAACATGGTTAATTTCATAAGGATAGAAATTCTGTACATCATGAAAATGTGCTTAAACCATTGAACTGATGCTACAATCTATAATTAAAACTGTTAATTCCAAATGTATGAGAATTTACACTCTAATTGTAATGGTCTCTTAAGGATTTGATGATGGATGCTGTATTGGATAGGCTTCATTTGCGACTGTCCCACCTGCTTAGTCCACAACCAATTGATTAAGACTTATTGGAGTTTAGGTTTTCCCAGGATTTAGCGTACTATGCATATTAGCTATGCACATTTTATAAATTTCCTGCATAAATAGTTTAAAAATATAAAAACGTGTTGAGAACTTGAGTCACCCAAATCTCTGCCATTGGCAGTAAATTATAGCTTCTGGTATTGTTGGGAAGAAGCACTGCATAAACGCGAGACCTAGAAACTTGGTATTAACTGTTTTAATTGTAGATTGTATAATTATAGTTCATGGTTTAAGCAGATTTACATGATGTATAGAATTTATAGCACTGATAATTCAATACATTTTAAACAAGATTTTCTGTCCAAGACACCAGCTAAGAATTCAGTATCAACACATGTCAATCAGCTAAATGATTAAAGAATCGTATATATTAAGTATTAGATATGTATGAAGTGTCTGATGTCTGCTTGACTGGCGCGTTATTGAACCAATCAGCTAAGAGAAAACGATGAGTCATCAGGAACCTCATATGATTGGTCACAAGAAGGTAGCCCCACCTCCCCCTTCATGCTTGCAAACTCAATTTAGTGAGAGAATCGTGCCAAAAGTGTAAGCGCGAGACGGAACCGTACACATCCCTGATAGCACACATACATCTGGTTAACGTCTATTTGACGTCTGCGTTTACATCTGCAAGACATCTACAATATATCGTTTGCTCATCTGCAATACGTCTCGGAGATGTCTGCTGTCAGACGTCATATAGACATCTAGAAGATGTCTGTAAGATGTTTATGATTTAGAATGGATGTACAACAGCTCTTTCTAAGATGTTTAGCAGATGCTTTTAAGCAGCAGATCTCCAGATCTTTAGCAGACGTATTACAGACGTTCAGACGTCTCCGAGACGTATTGCAGATGAGCAAACTATGTATTTAAGATGTCTTGCAGATGTAAATGCAGATGTCAAATAGACGTAAACCAGATGGATTGTGCTATCTGGGATCGGTTTATTGCAAGAAACAGTTTTCGCCAGCGTAGGCAAGACGTTTGCAACAGATTTATTTTGCACACACAAAGACAGGTTCTGCGCGATGAATCCGTTTTGCAGTTCGTAACACCATTGTTTTTGCACGCACACCTCTGTTTACAGACTCGCAATGCTTTTGGCCGTATTTCAGCGCAAAAAACGTGCCAAAAGTGTAAGCGTGGAAAAAACGGAGGTCAGAAGAATACAGACCATAATTATTTGACGTAATATGATGTTGCCGTTTCACAACACATGAATTACGCTTACGAAAAATGATACAATGCTGCAAAACTTGTTTCGCTTGCAGCTTGATTTACACCTTTACAAAACTTTTTTGCGAATGCAAGTTTATTTTACGCTTGCAATGTCACGTACGCTTTTACAAATGTTATCCTGCGCATGCAAATCTTTATGGCACGAATTTACCTTCATATAAGATGCTTCACTTTGATCATCCACAAATCTGAAGTGGAACACAACCAGACTTGCGGATGCAGAACACAACCACCCAGCTAGCACAGGCAAGACGTCTGCTAAAGATCTGGAGATCTGGGAAACATCTGCTGTGTTAGAACATCTGCTAAACATCTTAGAAAGAGCAGTTTTACATCCATTCTAAATCATAAACATCTTACAGACATCTTCTAGATGTCTATATGAAGTCTGACAGCAGACGTCTCCGAGACGTATTGCAGATGTGAATGCAGGCATTCATTAGACATCTGCCAGATCTGTGTGCTATCAAGGCAATCTTTTTCTATATGCTATATGTAAAGAAAACTGCACTGGGTTAAGTATTTCTGAGAATTGGACTGTAAAATCCCCTGTATCAGTTTGCTATAGATATCTTAATATATCTAAATTATACTTTCAGTTCTCTGGAAATCAAACCCATTTGTTGTACACCTGACATTTCTACGATAAAACATTTAGCTACTTTACATTGCGCTCTTTTGCAGTTAAACTGACCTCGAATGTTATTTTCTGGTTATAAAAAAAACAGCCTGCAACGTTCTGGGAACGTTGTTTTCTGGTTGAGAAAAAATAAAACCTGAAAAGAACATTGGTAGAACGTTATTTTTTGGGTCCCAAAAAAATAACCAAAAGGGAACCAAATACTAACGTTAGGGTAATGTTCTGTGTTTGCTGGGTCCCGCCTTCTTTCACTTGATTGGACAGTAATGCTCGGCTTCCTTCATTTGATTGGCCATCTCAATGAGCTTGATGAGCGCTTGTAGAATGCTGAGGGAGATCAGATCTGAGATCAGTCACAGGCGTTTACAATATTGGCAGCAGTTCATTCAGTTTGTCCTGTTATTCGCGACTTTTATGACACACCATGGAAAATCAGTGAAGGTAAAATATATATTTTTGTTAGTATTTTAGTATCAATCACTCGCTTTTTTAAACAAACTACATATGAGGTCATATATCCTTAGAAGTGGGGCCCCAGCTTGAGGACCATGGGAAAATGTGGGTCCCGTGGCCAAACCAGTCGAGAGCCACCGGTTTAGTAGTTTTGTCATCGTACAGACATTTACAAGTATATAGTAGTTTACGGTGCAGTTATTTTAGAATAGATACGGTGCTAGAAAAGATATATATTTGGTTATTTGAATAAATATATCTATCTTGATTCTATTTGATTTGTTTTCCCCTACATCACAACTAGGTCACTGCTATGCTTTCTGACTCTAAATGTGACTTCACATGGCTCTTTATAAAGACTGGTTTCTTCAGTATAAGTTATTATACTGTTATAATAAATTATTTTTCATCAACAACACAGAGACTTTTTTAAAGGACATATTTTTTACACTACCATAAATATTTAATCTTTTCATGCTTTTCAATGGCTAAAATAAGGAAGAAAAGAGAATTTGAATGCAGGATCTGTTTTAATGAAATGAGCATCTGACTGTCCCTTTATATCAGGTGTGTGCTCCTGTGGCCATCTCAGCTTTTAATCAAAGTGTATAATTTTTTGGAGGATCTATTGACAGAAATCAGAGGTGTATAAAGAGCTTACACAATGAAGCGTTATGTTTTCATTATCTTAGAATGGGTTATTTCTATCTACATACACCGTGGGTTCCCTTAGGGAATTCACCATGTTGTTTCTACAGTAGCCCTGAACTGACAAACTGCTCTACAGAACGTGTTTCATAAATATGTTATCTTCTTCGGCAAAGAAGCGAAAATGTGACGACATCTTCGATCTGTGTCAGCTACCGTAGAGCTTGGAAATGGGGGGGAGTGAGCCGTTGGTTGCAATTCGCGACACCACCACTAGATGCCGCTAAACGTCATAAACTGGAGTTTTAACGCATTTGATAGGTGACCTGACCAGGCAATAAGTCCACCTGAATCCTGCTGGTTAAAACACATCTAGTTTTTGAGTATTCTCCAAAATACACACTACTGTATAATGCCATTGCTCTGCCAACATTAGCAACCTATAAAGTTTATAGTTAGGAGAAGATTTTTGGATTAGACTAACTCTAGGAGTGTTGATTCGAAGACACATGCTCATTGGCTAAATCCCATCCATCCATGTAAATTCAGGGCAGAATTGGCAGTGAGAGCATCTATGAGCCGGAACTCTTGGTTGGTAATGTGGAGTGAGTCGTGTCACCTTGATACCCGCTGCTGTATCCTCCGTCTGACCCTGTCACGGAAAGCCGCCGGCATTGATCACAAAAAAAACTGTCTGGACTGTTTTGGACTCTTTCTGACCTACAAAATACACCTGAGCTATAAAACAATGCTGCCCATTGAATAATAATAACAGATCGTATGAATATAATTTCCTGTAAATACTACGTTTATCTAACTCGTATATCAAGGGGGCAGTCTTAAATCTACAAATTCTGTTGTTGTCATTCATGTTAAAGGCTCAAATCTGACGTGCTGAATTTGAACTCGCATGCCACACTAGGCAGGAAACATTGGCTTGAGCTCCTTTAGCCGGATTATGTGGACATTTGTGCCACCAACCTTCAACATGCTCATTAGTTTGGCGTTTCTCTAGAGACAGGTGATTTTCTCTCGGAGCTTGAGCCAGCACCTGTGCCAGACAGCCTTTCACATGCACCCAGACCTCATCATTCAAGGGCAATTTAACATTACTTTGCAAGCTCAGCCACAACCGCCTCCAACACATCCTGCAGAAAACTTTAGGATAACATTACACATATCATCAGCCAGCAGATGTGCGTGCGTGTCTGAATACTCTAAAAATACTCATAAAAAGTCAATACTCAACTTGATTTAGGGATCCGCTGCTTTAAGAGAAATCTACTGGTTATTGCTATAGTTTGTCTTACACAGTAGAAGGAGTCATTTACACATTTTAAACCATATGAGAGTGAAAAAAGGATGACAGACTTTGTATTTTTGAGTAAACTAGTCAGAAAACATAATATCCCATAACATTATTCAACCAGAATATTTGTAGTAGAAGTACGCTTATAGAAATGTTAATTATAATGTCACTTTTACATCCTGACAGAAAACACAGGGTCACGCGTGAATCGTGTCTTTGGAACATGTGATCACATGAGAAAAACGCAAAATTCATATATACTGTATATGAAGAGTTTGTTTCCAAAAATAAAAAAAATCATGTTTTTGATCATTAATGTTTTTATTTTGCTAATAAGCTGTATTTTTTGAGTTATTATGGCTTAAATCAAAACAAACCAGCTGCAGTTTGATTGATATTAATTGGAATGCACAATGAAAAAACCAAACTCTTCATATATTTTTAAATAAAACCATGGTTAATAATAATATTAGCTTATAAGTTTGTGAAATGTCAAGCTGTCAATCAAATTCTATATCGATTCACCATGAACGGATTTGATAAAAAGACAAATTATTTAGCGAAGGTTGCTTGACAGCTCTGATCTGTGATCTCACAGCAACGTCATACATACAGAAGATTGAGCCGTAACCCAGCGAAACTGTCATATGAAGATCAGCACAAGCACCAAAGAGTGAAGAGAGAAAGGCAGTGAGGCAGTAATGAAATGGAGGAAGGACACAGGAGAAACACAGGAGAGAAATGCTGAGTGGCGAGGCTTTCGCGGGGGGCGGCACTGAGGGGAAGCAGATGGAGCGTTTCCACCTCCTCATAAGCAACACACGTCCACCTCATCCTTCACCCCCCAACCTACAGCGCATGACACCTCCTGCGGCGGCTGGGCCTCCTCGCCCGCAACTACACCCTGACAGCTCTGACACCAGGCTGTTTGAATTAGCTCCGGCCCGACACATAGCACCTCGCTCGCATTGCCTCGTGTGCACCTGTGACTAGAGAGAAATGCTGTCGGCTCTTGGCAGTTCTGTCCCCTCGCCGGCTTGATATGAATGACACTCATTACAGTGAGAAAGTCTTTACAGCACTCTCATGCCATAGCGCGCAAACTGTTCACTGAGCGCGAACCTTACGATCCGCCCAAGTGCTCATTAATGTAGTCATTTTAGGTTTGTTCCTAATGCAAAACATCAAACGAGGAGTATTTTGAGTAGGATTAACATCTTTAAAACAATCTGCATTGTGAAAAGAGCTGTTTAAATGAAACTGATATACATTGAGTACCTAATAAAAAAATAGCCATAAGTTTATGTTTCCAACAGTCTTACAGATTTTTTGTCAACAGAATGTGTTTGCTATCGTATCAAAATAAATACTCTTTGTAGTTTTAATTTACCATTCAAAATGCAACCAAGTTAAAACTCTCACTTTTTATAATACTGTAAAAAAATTATATATAAAATAAAAATAAATGAGAGTTTCTGCAACTGCGGGCACTTTTAAGTCCCAGCAATGAAATTTTACATTTATGTCAAAATTTGTCATACGACCCTTTATAAATCTATTCACAGTGTCATTACACACCTTGACAAATCTTTTTATTCATGATTAATGTGATTTAATATAAAATTAGGCCGCATTTATAGGTCCAAACATCATTTTGTTCATGTCGCACAACTCTGGTTACAATGTTAAGATATGTAAAATAAGATAATCGAATTACATTTTGACATGATTTCAAATGGAATTGTTTAATATACATTTTAATTTACAGCATCTTAAATTTCTTTGTATTATTTACTGATCATTTTTAGGGTTTTTTTAAGGAAACATGCCTGTCCCACAACAATGTCCTTACCGCAACAATGAGAAAAAGCTTTTATTATGACAAACAAGTCTAGTTTCTATTGAAACAGAAATTAGCACATGAGCACATTGCTGACAGATTAGGCCACCTCACTACCTCACTCACAAGATCCCCAAAATAAAGGTAAATATGATCTTTTCTGTGTCAGTATTTATTGTGTCCTTACCATACAGCTTAGTAATTCTGAACTATATTTTAAATGTATATTACTGTTCATGTATATTAAGATGCTAAGAGTCAATACTAATGTAGTAGACCTTGCTAGCTGTGAAATTAGCTGCAATATTAGCAAAAATGTAATTTACGCAACGTCTTTACCCTAGTACAGGGTAAAATAAATATAGTAAAATGTATTTGAAATACAGAAAGTGCACTGCAAATCCATTTACATCTTATGTACTTAATGAAAATACACTGCGATTGTATTTGTGGTATACTAAATTGGTATACTTAAAGTCTGCTAAATTGGAACAACTAATTTTGTACTTAATATTGTGCAGAAATAGTGCTGAAGTCCAAATAAAGATACATTTAAGTGTATTTGATTGTGCTAAAGTGGAACTATTGCAAGTATGCTTCAGGTACACTTTAAATATATTGCATTGACAGATTGATTTTATTAAAAAAATCATAAAATCCTTATCAAAAGTGACATTAGAACACATTTTTATTCAAACACAGGCTTAATATGAAGAAATGTGCATTGTGTATATATAGTTCTACAAATAACGTTTAATTATAATTTTATATCAGTAAGTCATGTCAGTAAATATGTTAATACATTTAAACTATACTTAGCATCAAATAAATGCATTTTAAATGAATTGTTTTTTTACTAGGGTACCGCAGCACATTTTTAAGGTTTACTGTATATTGAATTACAAATATAAAAATAAACATGCTCCAAATTAAAATCTTAATGACTCCATGCAAATTTTTTCACCTTTTTATGTGTATTACAGAATTTTTTTTTAAAATTCACCGGGGGGTCATTGGGTCTCTTCAATATAACGGATAAATAAAATAATGTTTAGTATTAACATTTTGTGTCCCAAAAGCTCACCGGCACCATCTTGTGCAACTAGCGAATTGTGTTCTCTACTTTGCACAAATAATAATTTGCTGCTTTCAATAGGAGAAACAAAGAAACCGAGATTATTGCTGAAATTAAAAGCAGTTGGACTCGACGGTGATCCTCACGACTTAAAAAGGAACCAGTGAAATGTTGAGCGGAATTGCGTTTCCTGATATTGTAAGCAGCCATTTTGCCACTCAAGGGGGCGTGTTCACGTGGGAAAGTGACGTCATGTGCATACCCTCTATACTTAATATCTTAGATTTTGGAGAAATATGAAATATAAAGTTACATGTATATAAAGCATAACACGTTCTTTTACTAAAATAAACTGTACATCAAGGTTAGACAGGTAAGATATTCAAGCAGAGCACTTTATTGTGTGACTCACAGGTCTTTAGCATAATGAACACATACTGGATTTCATCCACTTTCAGATCACTGACTCCACATACAGTAAAAGCAGTCGAAGAGGCCATGACTGAGAGGCCATGTGGTCGTAAAACAGCCCTCTGTAAATGTTTAATTTCTGTTCACATCAACCTCAATAGTCTGATCGGATTAACGTCGATGGCTCATGACAGTTTCACACTAGAGCTCAGGATGCAGACCTGAGGTAATGTCAAACTTCAGTTTTCTGATCTCAGGTTTGCAACACTGAATTGCACTTAAGATGATTTAAAAGAGTTGTCTGGGGTGTGGTTTATGTTTATGACGTGTTGCTGTGTGTTGTTAAGGTTTGAGAGTGAAACTCAAAACAAGAGTAAAACTGCAGGACTAGTGTCTCCTCATTGCCACAACAATGACAAAGAGCAAATCAAAAAAGCATACCCTTAAAATGGATTTCCATCAAAAAAGTGACATAACATTTTCCAAATAATACTCTCTTTCTGCTCTTCTTCTGCAGAAGCAACGTGTCGGCACTGCACCAATGTTCATGATGCTCACACAAGGATTGTCGAGCTGGTCACAGGACCCTCTGGGGCCAAAGCAAAACACAAGCATCAGTCTTGAGTGACATCAGGTCTCAGAGAGATGCCTTACAGAGAGAGAGAGAGGCTGAGCCTGTAATGGTATATGAGCAGAAAACAGCGCTGAGGGTTTGGGAATATGAGAGAGTCAAAGTTCAGCTCTTGTGTTCAGCTCACTGTACCTCCAAAACTGTTGTCTGCACACCATCTAAACACACACGCACACACACACGCACACACACACAGTCTCAATGGATACTCGCTGTAAAACAAACAACCAGTTATTTAATGCTTCACTAACCTCCTTTAATGACACTGGAGCAGTCCTGTACTTTTCTGTGTACTGTACACACACACACACATAAACTACACATCAAACTTTCTGTTGTTTTGGGGGTTTTGTCTGGTGAACTGGTGCATAGTAGTCATACTGGTACAACACAAAGCCAATAAAAATATCACATTCAAACATCTTAGCCTGACTATCATAAAATTTGTACATGTTAAAAAATATTCTAATAATGCTACTAGTCAAATTCATATTTAATTTGTTTAGTGTGCATGTTTTGCAAATAAGTCATGCTCAAAATGCAAGTGTAGAGAAAGCATCTGTACACTTGGTGACTCTTAAAGGAGCAATATTAGCGGCATCTAATGGCTCAACCCCTCCCTGTCCAAGCACTACGGCGGCTGCACAGAACTAAGATGTCGTCACGTGTTCACTGTTTTTGCTGAAGGAGATCACGTATTAACAAACCGCGCTCTGTAGAGCAGTTTGTCCGTTTAGGGCTTCTGTAGAAACAACATGATGAATTCATGTAAGGGACCGGCAGGTGTATGTAGATAGAAACATAATGCTTTCTTACTGAATGTAAGATCTTTATACACCTCTGAACACATAGTTATGTATATTATATTGAATTTATGTCAAAAGATCCCCCAAAAATTACACATTGGAACTTTAAGACAAAATAGCAAACAGGTGCAAAGCCTCCAACTACTCTATGCTGTATAGAGGAGATGATGCTGGATCATTAACAATATTATCATGGTGTTAACATGATATTACCACAGTTATTTTGATATATTTAATTACTAATTGCTGTGAAATCCTTTATCTGCCATTGTATAATATCCCCTCTCAAAAAAAGCACACAAAGAAAGATATTTAAAAAAATGTTAGCAACTGACAGTTCTGGGACATCATTGACTACCATAGTAGAAAAAAAGGTTATAAAATGTGCCCCAGAATTGTTTGTTTTCCTAAATTCTTCAAAATATCCTTTTTTGTGTGTTCAACAGAACAAAAAAAGAGCAATAATTCTTTCTACTATGCTAGTCAATGGTGCCACTGAAATGTCAGTTGCTAACATTTTTCCAAATATCTTTCTTTGTATTGAACAGAACAAATAAATAGATACAGGTTTGGAACAACTTGAGGTTGAGTAATAAATGACAGAATTTTCATTTTTGGGTGAACTATCCCTTTAAAGTTGTGATTATATTCATGTTCAGAACAAAAAGATTTTTTGATTTCAGAAACACCCATCAATAAATAGCATTCTATTGGACACTTCCCACCCTGTTCTCAAAATAATAAATTGTAAAAGCCGTTTTTGCGCTTGGTTTGTCCTTAAAAGATTTTAATAAAGTATGGTAACAAGCATAAGATAGAGACAGTCAATCCGTCCGCCCCGCGGCTGTACACAGCGGTATACACGGCTTCACACAGCTCGGACACTCTTGAGTCCACACATGGATTAAACACAGAGCTCATGCTGACCGTGTAACGCGGAGACGGCCGAGCACATTAGTTCAAAGACAGGAAAGTGCCCTTGGTTTGCCCAACAGGACATGACTGTGTAAAGACCCTCAGTCAATATCCCAGCAGCCGGCTCTTTTATTCACCACATTCTTCAGTTTGGTTGGAGACAAACAATGTCGTGCTGGGAGATTTAAGTGTGTTGATGCTCCTGAGCCCTGAGCCTGTTAGCCCAACAACCCATTTACAGGGATCAGCATATAGTGACCATGGTCAACCAGAGACCTGCCTGGAATTTTAATAACACCATAAAAACGATTTCGTTGTATACGTTTACAAACAAGAGGATTACACTAGACGTTTAATTTTTAGCATTTTATATATATTTTTCAGAGATTCAAGCAAAAAAAGCAAGTACATAAAAATCTGTGTTGAAAACTGATTCTCAACTGTAAGCTTCATAAATCGCTTCATCATTCTTAAATCAAACTGTCTGGTTCAATTTAGCAAATTTTAAAGAGGAACTATACAAAAGGTCAGGGCTGGTTGGGAAGAGAAATCTGCCGTGGCATTTTTTGGCTCACATCGGCCCTCCACCATTTCTGTCGATAGGGGGGGTGGGGGTTTCTGCGCACGCATGGTCGACTGGGGGGGGGTGCATGGTTAAGGCTGTCGACAGGGTGGGGGGGCATGCATACGTGTCTATTGCTTTCACGATGCGTGCATTCGCATTTATAATATGTCCGTCTGAGTGGCCAAAGCGTCCGTTCCAGCCCCAAACGATAGCGGCCCACCGGGAAAACGCCCGGAACGCCAGATGGCCAGTCCGACCCTGCAAAAGGTGTCCAAAAGACTAAACGTAATGTTATTTAAGCAATGGCATTATTTAAATACATGTTTCTTGAGGTTTGAGCGTCCACTAGCTCTTTTATCTTTAAAACAATGTGTAAAAATACAGTTGGAATATACGATTTCTGGCAACAACACTACAGTATAAACATGCGATGGTGTTTTTGCCAACAATCTTATATTCCATCTGTTTATGGTTGTTGACTGTGGCCTTTGAGTCTCAGCGGCTCATTGTAAACAGCAGTTGGGCGATAGAGTCACCCGGCTGGGTAACCCGCATGACTCATCGGCCTCGGGGAGCACAGAGGATTCAATCATTCTGTTTCACCCACACAGCAGTGTGATGGAGACACCTCAGCCTAGGTCTCAGCAGCATTTGTTTGGCTGTCTACATTTCATTTAACACCTGTTCGTGGTCCGTTGTGGTTCCTCGGCCTCACATAAGCCTCTTAAATGGCTTTACCACATTACTGAGACATAAGAGCGAGGTCTTGCTTACCAATAGTCAGTTACTTTCTAGTTCTTCAACATCAGCTGGAATCTATCTTTTTATTTTGTCATTTTATACATTTGGTCATTCTCATACATTTTGGTATCTACAAATGTTATTGACTGTATGTGACTGTTGTTTTTGTTATTATTGGAACATGGGAAGAACACAACAATCTTACTAAGTAGGACTTATTCATATGGTAGACTTGTACAGTACCTGCCAGGAGCAACACTGTCATTGGATGATTGGTATTATGCCTATTGGTAGATACCGGTACTACACCCTTAGTTATTTTTGAATGGCCGTCAACAAGAACAGTTTTTGATGAAATCTATGATTCATATCAAAGCTTGTGTGAGAGTTTGAGGCTAAAAACAAAGAAATCATCCGAATGTTGTTTGGGGCACAGCAAGAGATGGTCTAACACTATTATAGATGAACTGCACCATATGTTGTTCTCTTTAGTTTATAGTCTGAGTTTCACAGCCAGTCCAGTCCAATAAGCAGAACCAAGACATTCAAATAACCCGTTTTAGTTCCGAAAAACAAAGAAAGGCAAGGGGGATTTAAATGATGCAAGGATGAGTGAATAATGACAAAATTCATCTCTTTAAATAGAAATGTAAAAACTGTCAATGTCCTCTTGGACTTTGCAGAACACTTAAAGAATCATTGCTAGTCCAGCATGAGATGCTGGTTTACTGGTCCCCAACATGGGATGCTGATCCACCAGCTAGACCAGCTCGAACCAGCCTGGACCAGGTTTATGCTGGATTTTTCAGAAGAAAGATGAAACTGGAGTAGCAGAGGTGAAATGTGTGGTCTCCAGGGACAGGTCCACCTCTGGCCAAATCTTCTAGATCCTCAAAACAATCTAAGGATGCAAACTTAATTTCCATTGGCTGACACCCTGATGTGAGGGCAGACTAGGGACACACAAACTGAAAGGAAATGTGGGAACCTTTAAACATCTATCACACTGATGACCTTGCATTGAAGGGGCCTCGTGTGCAATAGTCCCATGGGGTTACATTGAATTTATTGGGATTTACCTCAAGGCTTACTAAAACATTTCAGTGGAGAGGTTTTCCCACCTTGAAGCCTAGACTGAGAGTGTTTGTCACACAGACCTCCTGACATGACCAGTGAGACATTTTCAGACAGAAGACTTGCTGACACCAAGAATTCTGGGCACCAGATCCAGTCCACAGTACCAACATTAGCCTTCATCAGTGCCTCAAGTCCAGGATGGTGCACAGCCTCCCCCCTCTCCGTATGGTGCAATGGCTATAGCATGTACGTTACACACAATGTCCAGGGGGCTTAAGGATTTCTTGCTAATGCTTGCCAAGAGCTGGGCACCACTCACCCTCCGGAAAGAAACATGTGCAGGGTCACAGAGATGTTGTCCAGGCCTTAGGAAGGCATCATCCTTAAGATTGTGCAATGTGTTTCAAGTCTCATGTGCTTACAATGACATAACACAGTCTGCTTCACCAAGAGCTGCCTCCATGTGAGTTCACTCCAGGCATTCAACAGCCCTCATGCCTGTCAGATTTTCACATTTTTAAAATTACGCTAAGCAATGTTTGTTACCAATGAATGCTTTGCACACAAACAACAGATATTACAGTATATGGATACTGAAGCGCATTAGTCCACTCACACAACAGGGAAGAGTGAAGGTAGAAAATTCCACTCGCTGTGTTCTCAAAATATAGATCCGAGTATCCAGGGCACAAAAGATGCCTCACAGCAGAACTTAAAAAGAACATTCTGCTGTGCTTTCGCATTTATGACATGTGCATCAGAAGCGGGGCATTAATCTGCCAATAGATTGGCATGATTATAAAGGGTTTCAGAAAATGGTTGGCCTTAACATAGGCACAGTTATCAAACTGTCGCAGCGTCTCTGTCCCTCCTTTCAGGGAAGCAAACTTTCAGTCATAACCTAGTTTAGTAGAGTGAGTAAATAATGACAGAATTGGGTGAACCGTTTCTCTCATTTAATAACAATGACCTGCCAAATGTGCAGGACAGCCTGGAAATCTTCACTCATCAATAAATCACGGCTCTGTCATGTTCTGAGCAATGCAACATGCAAACTGGCCACATGATTAGCTCCTTAATGTCCCCTTTAATAACAGCCTCAACATGTCAATGATGCAGATAATGGCCATCAGCTCACAGTGTGTGTGTGTGAGAGAGAGAGAGAGAGAGAGAGAGAGAGAGTCTTGTGCTGGTCAGCAGGTTCTGTTGGAAATCGATGGGCTGAGTGTATATTTGGCTGGTGACAGTGGTTATATGTTAGCGTCTGGTGAAATAATGCAGTTGCAAAATGTTTTTACATTACATCTGGGACATATATACTATTCTGACAAGTACACATTACCATATAAACCCACAGCAATAGCTCAGTGTGTGTACAGTATCTGCTCAAGCAAATCCAGCAGAGGAATAAAACTGCTGCATTTGATGTTGTTGAGCTCAATTTGACTAAAGAAGTGTATGTTAACACAACATTTAAAGGTCCAGCGTGTACATTTTTGGGGGATCTTTTGACAGCAATTCAATACAATATACATAATTTTGTGTTCAGAGGTGTTTAAAGACCTTACATAATGAAGGGTTGTTTTTATTATCTTAGAATGAGCTATTTCTATGTACATACACCGCGAATCCCCTTACATGGAATTCATCATGTGGTTTCTACAGTAGCCCTAAACGGACAAACTGCTTTACAGAACGCGTTTCATAAATACATTATCTCCTTCGGTAAAATAGCGAAAATGTGACGACATCTTAGTTCTGTGTCAGGAGGTACTTTACTGGAGGACTTTAAAGAGTTTTTCGCTGATGGCGGTTTGTTTGTATCCCTGCACTTGCACTTCGTTTTAATATTAGTGTATTTTATTATCGTTACTTATCACTGTCGTTGCTAACTTATCCTGATAGCTCAATAACCCTGTTCTTCTTATTTACTTGAAGATTCTAAACCAAAATTGATAGTTAACTTAACGTCGTTAGCATAGCATTAGCGTGTTAGCTTGCTTTCTGTTTAAACTGTGGAATATCATCTTACCTCTAGTTTGTCTTGTGTGCTAACTGTTTCTCCTTTTAAGCGTATATACTACGATTCATCGAGCAACCTTGGTAAGTTGGAATTGCACTTCAAACCCGGTGAGTTATGGCTTCTATTCCTATTATTGTTAATTGCTCCTCATGTCATATGTTTAGCTTAGCCTTCTCTGTCAGCTGCGAGGGTTTTATATGCGATAACTGCAGGGAAATAGTAAGGCTGACAGAGAAGATCTTAGAATTAGAGTCTCGCATCCAATCTTTATCTGAGGATAGTAAGAGTGTAACGACCATAGAAAACACTTTGGATGCGAGCAACATTAGTGCACACAGCTCGGTTCCAGTTGAAAATCCCCCGCAGCTGGGAAACTTCGTGACGGTGAGACGGCGTAGTCGCAGAACAAAACATCACTCAACCGTTCCGATTACAGTCTCGAACAGGTTTGCCCCGCTCAGTGACGCACCGACTGAGAAACCTGCTGAAAGTACCCTAGTTATCGGTGATTCTATTGTTCGGAACGTTACCATAGAAGCACCAGCCACCATAGTCCAATGTTTACTGGGAGCCAGAGTGCCTGACATCAAGTCAAATTTAAATGTGCTGGCTAAGGCTAATCGTAAATTCAGTAAGATTGTTATTCACGTCGGCACAAATGATGTTCGACTCCGTCAATCGGAGACACAAAAGATAATATTAAAGAGGTGTGTGAGCTCGCAAGCATGATGTCAGACACTGTAATATTCTCTGGTCCCCTCACTGCTTATCGTGGTGATGAGATTTATAGCAGATTATCATCACTAAATGGCCGGTTGTCTGAGTGGTGCCTGCAGAATGATATAGTTTTTTATAAATAACTGGAAGAGTTTTGAGGGCAGACCTGACCTGTTGAAACGAGATGGTCTCCATCCCTCCTGGGCTGGGGCTTCCCTCCTGTCTAGAAATATGGCACAAAGTCTTAATAATGCTAAAGCTTCACTCACTGGGGCCCAGGTCAGTGAGCAGACAGAATGGCTTAACCAACTGTCTGCTTGCCGTCTCACGTCGCAGAATACACAAAATGTACAACATGTAATAATCGCTTCTCACAAACATCATAAAATAGAGACTGTGTCTGTCCCCAGGATTAGTAAACATAAAATAATGCGTAAACCTCTTGAAAGTACTCTAATAAACGTTAAACAAAATACGGATAATCAACTGTTACGACCCGGATTGCTAAATATTTAGGGATGCACCAAATGTTCGGCCACCGAAAATGTTCGGCCGAAAATAGCAATTTGTGAAGTGGCTGAATAAATTTTACCGAACATGACTCGTGATACGATCAAACACCAACCACCGCAGAGAGAGAGAGAGAGAGAGAGAGAGAGAGAGAGAGAGAGAGAGAGAGAGAGAGAGAGAGAGAGAGACACACGCGTGCGCTTTATTACTGCCGCAAACATTTTGGCAGTGTGTGTGTGCATGTGTGTGCGTGTGTGTGCGTGTGTGTGGAGCATTTTAAAGTGTCAGAGAAAGACACAGCATGGGACTTGCCGCACGGAAGTAAATTTCCGAATGAAAGCGTCTTTACCGGTCGGTAACTTTACTTCAGACGGAAGCGGGCGGTCTGACAGTAGCCCCGCCACTCGCGACATCCTTTGACATCATTCAGTGGTCGCGTGCACACAGTTCCCTGTACTAAACAACTTGTCAAAGTATGTTTGGTGCATCCACGAGTGCACCTTCTAGAACAGTCATCTTTTGTGGGCGGAGTTTGGAGGAGATACGTGAACTGAAATGGTTGTCAGTCAGCATCAGTCAGAATTGCTTGCATTGGATGTTTTTTTTCTTTAAATCTTTTTGCAATGTAGCCTATAATAATCCAACAGTTTTAGTTTATTCGTATTTTAGCTTATAGCCTAATGTGGAATGACACTTTTTAATGAACTGTTTTGTTGTAGGGGTACAGAGTAACTTACATTACATTCTTTTAGCAGTCATTTATAGGCCTAATTAATATAGGCTATTCATGAAGGAACCCAGCCTAGCTGAGATTTTATCCCAGCCAGCCGGTCTCAAGCCCGGGTAAATGGGGAGAGAGAAGATGCTGGGCAGCAGCTGTATCAGTTAGCCAAAACATCTGGCAAACCAACATTGTTGGACTGCGCTGAAGAAGGAAATGGCGACCCACTTCAGTATTTTCGCCAAGAAAATTCAATGGATAGACAACCGAAAATATTTCAAGATATGGCGCTGGAAGATGAGGCCCCCAGGTTGGAGAGTGCCCAAAATGCTACTGGGGAAGAGCCTAGGATTACTACGATTAGTACTGGGATTTGTGACGTGTCTGTACCAAAGCCGAAAGGAAGTTCAGATGCTGATGTACCCAGACACGAAAGGAACAGCCAAAGCTTAACAAAGACACATACAATTGGAACATGGAATGTTAGAACAATGAATCAGGGAAAGCTCGACATTGTGAAAATGGAAATGGCTCGCATGAAGATCAGTATACTTGGAATAAGTGAGCTGAAGTGGACAGGCATGGGTCACTTTCAATCAGGTGATTACAAAGTCTTTTATGCTGGACATGATGCAAACCGAAAAAATTGAGTAGCCCTAATTGTGGAGAAAGAAACTGCGAATGCAGTCATGGGATACAATCCGAAGAATGACCGAATGATATCTATTCAAATTCAAGGCCACCCGATAAATCTGACTATCATTCAAGTGTATGCGCCAACAACAGATGCCGATGAAGATGCTCGTGAAGCGTTCTACTCCGATCTGCAGCAGCTCATTGATTCAACACCAAAGAAGGATGCCATTCTCATCATCGGAGATTGGAATGCCAAAGTTGGAGAAAAAGAAGAACCTGGAATAGCTGGAAAAGAAGGACTTGGCGACCGAAATGAAGCAGGAGACAGACTGATAGAGTTCTGCCATGAAAACTGTCTATGCATCATGAACACGTGGTTCAAGCAGCCCAAAAGAAGACTTTACACCTGGACCTCACCAAATGGGCAGTGTCGAAACCAAATTGATTACATACTTTGCAGTAGACGATGGAAAAGCTCAGTACTGTCAGCAAAGACACGTCCAGGAGCAGACTGTGGCACAGACCATGAACTGCTACTATCAAAGCTGAAGATCAAGCTGAAGAAAAGGAAGCAGGTCCAAATACCACGAATATACGACCTGGATAACATACCAAATACATATTCCATCAGCGTTGAAAATCATTTTAATGCACTCAAATTGGATGAAAGACAACCCGATGAGCTCTGGGAAGAAATACATGATACAGTACTACAAGAGGCCAAGAGGAATATTCCACCAGCCGGGCGCAAGAAGAAAGCAAAGTGGCTCTCCAGTGAAACGCTGAAAATAGCCGAACAAAGAAGGAAGGCCAAGGCTATTGGAGACAGGCATGCGTTCACAAGGCTAAATGCTGAATTCCAATGCAAGGCGAGGAGGGATAAAGAAAAACATTTTAAGCAAGAACGCCAAGAGATTGAGGATAACAACCAGAGAGGCAGAACAAGAGACCTCTTTAAGAAGATCAAGGAGATAAAAGGAAATTTCTGCCCACGGATTGGAACACTGATGGACAAACAAGGAAATGACCTTTTGGATGGAGAAGATATAAAAAGAAGGTGGAAAGAATACGCAGAAGACCTCTATAAGCGAGAAGAAACCATGACAGATATGTTTGATGATCAGCCCTGTGAATTAGAGCCTGATATTCTCGAAAGTGAAGTTAGATGGGCAATGAAAATCATGGCAAAACGAAAAGCGGCTGAAACAGACGGAATACCAATTGAACTATTCAAAACAACAGAAGATGCCACAGTCAAAGTACTGACAGCTGTTTGTCAGCAGATATGGAAGAAGATGCAATGGCCAGAAGAACTGGAAGAGATCTATATTTGTGCCTATACCAAAGAAGGGGAATGCAAAGAACTGTTCAAACTATCGCACAATAGCCTTAATATCACATGCCAGTAAGATTATGCTAAAGATAATACAAGCAAGAATAGAACCATTCATGGAACGAGAATTACCTGATGTACAAGCTGGAGTTAAAAAAGGAAGAGGAACACGTGACCAGATTTCCAACATCCGGTGGATAATTGAAAAAGCCAGAGAATTCCAGAATGCTGTTTTATAGACTACGCCAAGGCCTTTGACTGTATCGACCATAGAAAGTTGTGGAATATACTCAAAGACATGGGGGTGCCGACCCACATGATCAATCTCATGAAGAACTTGTACACTGATCAAGAAGCGACAGTGAGGACTGCCTATGGAGAAACAGAGTGGTTCAGGGTTGCAAAGGGTGTCCGACAAGGCTGTATCCTGTCGCCATATTTGTTCAACCTTTATGCTGAACATATTGTACGAAAATCCGGACTCAATGATACTCAATGTGGAATCAAAATTGGAGGAAGAAGCATTAATAATCTGCGATATGCTGATGACACAACCCTAATTGCAGGAAGTGCAGAAGATCTCAAAGCAATGATTGTCAAGATCAAAGAAGAAAGTGCAGCAGCCGGCCTAAAGCTGAATGTGAAAAAGACAAAAATCATGTCAACAGGAATCTTGCAAAATCTCAGGATAGGCAATGAAGAACTCAAAACTGTGAAAGATTTTATTTTCCTGGGATCTCAGGTAAGTCAAGATGGCAATTGCAGCCCTGAAATACGAAGACGGCTACTCCTGGGAAGGAAAGCAATGATGAGCCTGGACAAAGTGATGAAGGGCAAGGACATCTCGTTGACAACAAAGATACGAATCATCAAGGCAATGGTCTTTCCTGTAGCGATGTATGGATGTGAAAGTTGGACAATCAAGAAAAATGATCATCAAAAAATTGATTCCTTCGAACTTTGGTGTTGGCGGAGGCTTTTGCGCGTTCCCTGGATTGTCAGAAGAACAAATCAATCAATTCTATACCAGATCAAGCCAGAACTTTCGCTGGAAGCATTTATGATTAAACTGAAGCTCACATATTTCGGCCACATAATGAGGAGAGAAGATTCCTTCGAAAAAACTATCATGCTTGGAATGATAGAAGGAAAACGAAAAAGAGGAAGACCGAGATCAAGGTGGTTGGATGCTGTCAAGAATGATACGAACATGAGTTTCCAAGACCTAAAGGAGGCCATCAATGACCGCGACAATTGGAGGAAGTTTATCCATCGGATCACCAAGAGTCGGACACGACTGAATGGATAGAACAACAAAATTCATGAAGGGAGAGGGCTCAATTTTTTGTTTGAATTTACTTTGTTTTGCTCAATTTTATATTAAGTTGTATTGTATTTTATTGAAAAGCAAGACAAATTATAAAAAGCACATTTTGACTATTCAGTTTGTGCAATAGTGAAAAAAATGGCTTAATAAATAGAAGAAATGCAAAAAACCATGTTCGGTATTATTCGGCCTCGGCCAAGTGTTTCACATCATGTTCGGCTTCGGCCAAGAATTTTCATTTCGGTGCATCCCTATAAATATTAGATCTCTCTCTAATGAAGCACATTTTGTTGACGATATGATAACAGATCATAAAATAGACATGCTCTGTTTGACAGAAACATGGCTAAAACCAGATGATTACTTTAAATGAATCTGTCCCCCAAGATTATTATTATTATAAACATGAGCCTCATCTAAAAGGCAGAGGGGGAGGTGTCGCAGCACTTTACAATAACTCTTTTAGCATTTCCCAGAAGTCGAACTCTAAATATAATTCTTTTGAAGTCATGGTTCTTCATGTTTCAACACCTAATACTAAGGATAAAACACTTTTTAAATTTATTCTAGCTATTGTATATAGGCCTCCAGGGCACCACACAGATTTTATTAAAGAATTTGGTGGGTTCTTATCAGAACTAGTACTGGCCGCAGATAGAGTCCTTGTCATTGGTGACTTTAACATCCATGTAGATAACGATACAGATGCCTTAGGAATGGCTTTCAAAGACACTCTTAACTCCATGGGCATTAGTCAACATGTGTCAGGACCCACTCACCTTCGTAATCATACTTTAGATTTAATACTGTCTTACGGTATAAATGTGGATGACGTTAAAATCCTTCAGCAGAGTGAAGACATTTCGGATCATTATCTGGTATTATGTTTGCTTCACTGGCCTACGGGTGCAAATAAAACTCATTGTTACAAATATGGTAGAACAATAACTTCAGCTACCAAAGATGCATTTCTCGATAATCTGCCTGACTTCTCTCAAATCTCTAGCATGAGAAATAACGTTGAAGATTTTGACATTACCATTGAAAATTTTAACTTCACCTTCTCGGAAACGCTAGACACACTTGCTTCTCTGCGTTTAAAGAAGATTAAAAATGGCAGCCCAACACCGTGGTATAATGAACACACTCTGGCTCTAAAGAAAGCGGCCCGAAAAATGCAGCGCATCTTTAAGAAAACTAAATTAGAGGTATTTTGTACAGAATGGAAGGATAGTATTCGAAAATACAGGAAAGCCCTAAAAACGTCTAGATCCGCCTACTTTTCATCACTAATAGAAGAAAACCAGCACAACCCTAGGTTTTTATTTAACACAGTGGCTAAATTAACACAAAAAAATCGTCAGTGACTTGAATTTATGAACTACTTCACATATAAAATCCAAGATATTAGAGAAAAAATTATAACAATGCAATCAGAAGTGAAACCCGCTGAACAAACTAACTACAGCGCCCCTAAGGAGAGAATGCAATTATTTTATACCGTAGATCACGATGAACGGTCTAAAATCATTAGATCATCTAAATCAACAACGTGCATGCTAGACCCTATACCTACAAATCTACTGAAAGAGATGCTCCCAGAAATTATAGATCCTCTTCTTAGTATTATTAACTCATCTCTGACATTAGGACATGTGCCTAAAGCATATAAGGTGGCTGTTATAAGGCTCTGTAGCGAGGAAGGCGGGACGAGAGCCGTGGGGCAGGAAGGCGGGGCCGGTGGCGTGAGTGATAATGAGTGTCAGCTGTACGCGCAGCGGTCCCACATGCCTCACGGGGAGCTAGGGAGCATAAGACGACGAGCGACGGGACTGCCGAGGAGAGAGGACCGGGCCCGGAAACTGTTAAGTTTGTTTATGTTTGTGTGGCCTTTTGTTCTTGGATTATTGTTTGTTTATTTTCATTAAAGTTTGTTAAATGTTCGTCGGTTCCCGCCTCCTTCCTTCCCTTCTATTGAACTTTGTTACATTGGTGCCGAAACCCGGGAGGAAGGAGGGACATGCTGTCAAAGAGCCCTCGCCGCCGAGCGGCCTTGCGGTGCTGAGGAGTTCGGGCAGCGCGGACGAGGGCGTCCGCCAGCGGCTGCACGAGATCGTGGTGCTGGAACGATGGGATTCGGTGGGGACGGAGAGCCCGCGGCCGTGCTCCTGGGACGAGGTGGGATGGCGGCCATGGAGGGAGCTCGGGAGTGCCGGCTGCCCTCAGCCAGAAGCCATTGCCGGCTGCCAGGAGGCGGAGGAGGATCGGGCCGTCCATCGAACGTCCAGCACCACAGCATAGCACCGCGAGGAAGAGCCTCTCGGCTGGCTGAGGACCGAGCGATGGCGTGTCGGGGAACCGGACTATTTTTTTTTCTCCCTTTCTCCCCTCTCTCGTCCCTGTCGCTCAGGGTGCTCCCGGCTCCGTTCTCTCGTCTCGTCGGTGCATACCCCCAGGCGCTGGGGCTCTCAAGGGGGGGCCCCCCGGGGGGGAGTAAGCACAGGCGCGGTGGTACCCCCCGGCCTGTGAGGGGCGATGGGGGTATGTAGCGAGGAAGGCGGGACGAGAGCCGTGGGGCAGGAAGGCGGGGCCGGTGGCGTGAGTGATAATGAGTGTCAGCTGTACGCGCACCGGTCCCGCATGCCTCACGGGGAGCTAGGGAGCATAAGAGGACGAGCGACGGGACTGCCGAGGAGAGAGGACCGGGCCCGGAAACTGTTAAGTTTGTTTATGTTTGTGTGGCCGGCAGTCGACCGTGAGGTGGCTGCCGGTCTTTTGTTCTTGGATTATTGTTTGTTTATTTTCATTAAAGTTTGTTAAATGTTCGCCGGTTCCCGCCTCCTTCCTTCCCTTCTATTGAACTTTGTTACAGGCTCCTTGTCAAAAAAAACCAACTCGACCCTAGAGAACTAGGGAACTACAGGCCTATATCGAATCTACCTTTCATATCTAAAGTTCTGGAAAAAGTAGTTTCAACTCAGTTATGCTCCTTCCTCCAAAGGAATGACATCAATGAAGAATTCCAGTCTGGATTTAGAGCATGTCACAGTGCAGAGACTGCTTTGATCAGAGTTACAAATGATCTGCTATTGGCATCTGACCGAGGTTGTATCTCGTTATCGGTGCTGCTAGACCTTAGTGCTGCAAGACCTTAGTGCTGCATTCGACACCATTGACCACAGCACACGCCTACATAGACTCGGAAATTACGTCGGCATTAAGGGAATAGCTTTGAAATGGTTTAAATCTTATTTATCCGAATAGTTTTCAATTTGTAGCAATAAACAATGAGGTGTCACGCAAATCACAAGTCCAGTACGGTGTACCACAGGGCTCAGTCTTAGGGCCTCTGCTCTTATACATGCTACATGCATTATACATGCTACCTCTAGGAGATATAATAAAGCGACATGGAGTTAGCTGATGATTCTCAACTTTATATTTCCTTGAAGCCTCATGAAACACAGCAGTTCCATCGAATAATGGAATACATAGTCAATATAAAGAACTGGATGAGTAACAACTTTTTCGGACAAAACAGAAGTGTTACTTATTGGACCGAAAACCGCCATACGTAACAACCAAGAATACTGCTTAACTATTGACGGATGTTCCATACAACCCTCGTCGTCAGCTAAGAATCTTGGCGTTCTATTCGATAGTAATCTGTCATTTGAGAGCCACGTCGCCAACACCTGTAAAATTGCGTTTTTCCATCTTAAGAATATATCTAAACTACGTCATATGCTGTCACTGTCAGATACAGAGAAGTTAATTCATGCATTCATGACATCAAGACTAGATTACTGTAATGCACTGTTAGGTGGTTGCCCTGCAGGCTTATTACAAAAACTCCAATTGGTCCAAAACGCGGCAGCTCGAGTTCTTACACGTACAAAAAAGTATGAACATATTAGCCCGGTTCTGTCAACCTTGCACTGGTTACCTATAAAGCATCGCGTTAACTTTAAAATCTTGCTTATTACCTATAAAGCCTTACATGGTTTAGCTCCTCAGTACTTGAATGAACTCCTTTTGTATTACAGTCCTTCACGTGCATTACGCTCTCAGGCGTCCTGTCAGTTGGTAATACCTAGAATTTCAAAATCAAGTGCAGGTGGTAGATCCTTTTCCTATCTAGCGCCTAAACTTTGGAATAGTCTTCCCTGCACTGTCCGGGAGGCAGACACACTCTGTCAGTTTAAATCTAGACTAAAGACGCATCTTTTTAATCTTGCATACACTACACTTCCATAATATAAATCCTCTGAGGGTTTAGGCTGCATTAGTTAGATCAACCGGAACCAAAAACACAACTGATGTACTTGTTGCATCAAATAGTGCAGAACACTACTCTACTCTCAGCCAGTCTTGTCTCATTGTCTTGACATTGTCTTGTCTAGATCCCCTCCACTGGCCCTTGTCAATCATGGCCTCATATTAATCCCCACCCTCTGAATTGGCTCCATCTCTCACTCCTCTCCACCTATAGCTGGTGTGTGGTGAGTGCACTGGCGCCGTTGTACTGTGGCTGCCATCGCATCATCCAGGTGGATGCTGCACACTGGTGGTGGTTGAGGAGAGACCTCCCTTCATATGATTGTAAAGTGCTTTGGGTGTACAGCAATACACAGAAAAGCCCTATATAAATGCCTCATTCATTCATTCATTGTTCCAAGTTTACCACAGCGAGCAGGATGCAGTTCATGGCCAGACCTGATGGTAGAGCGGAGAATGGGAAGCGGCAACCTGACAAGAGCTGAGATGATAGAGCTGGATAAAGAAGGATGCGGTCACCTGACACGTCTTCACTACAAAATTTCAAATGCTATTAGATTATTAATGATAATCTTAAATCTGTAATTTACCTTATTAGTAAGTTTATTTATTTTTATTTAGCCTTGTTGTGCAAGCACTGTCGAGCTTGTGTAGAGGCAGCAGCTTTTGCCAGAGGGGAACTGGAATCCCCTGGTTGGGCCTGGGTTCTCCTGAGGTTTTTTTTCATTTGATGTTTTTCTTGGTATGACAGCTGAAGTTCAGGGAGGAATTTAAACAGGCGCATAATTTAAAACATGCATTCATAACATAGTGCACCGCTTCGTATAGCGATTGTCTCATAATCATAATGATTGAAATATGCGGGGCTGATTCAAAAGCATATGAGCCGCTCTCGTATGACGATACCGTAAGCGAATTGGTCTGCGCACCGCGCACGTGAAGTTAAACACACCTAATCAACCTCAAACTGAACATTACGATGGACTATTGTGCTGAGAAAGATCGCTTTGTTTATGTGTTCTTAAAAGCAGTCACAGTGTAATGATGATAGCGTGCTCGGGTACGGATGGTAATATACAGTGTGAGCGCAGGTTAACGGCGGAGTGGGGACAATCGCGCTCCGGCATGTTTCAGGGCACGCTAGAGATACAGGCTCTCCAATGCTTTAGTTTGTTCGTCTGTTCAGACGTCTGTTAAGTTATCAGAGATGCAGAACACCACACTACAACTTTTCGGTATTGCTCCAGGCACAGTCATCGTGATCATTACAAAGAGGTAAGACCAAGTTCCTGACAAGGTCTACACACGTTCGTATGAATAAACGGATATGACGTTTTTGTGGGCGTTCCCAGTAATGCAGACGCTCATCCACACCCACTGATTAACATGTAATTTGCATGACTTTGAACAATAAAAGAGAAAAGAAAACGAAAATGAAGGAGAAAATAAAATGAAAATCAAACTTTACATTTTAATTTGAATTGTGTCAGTATTATTGTGTGAACATTAATAAAAACCTTTGTAAAAAAATTTTTTTGCAATTTCTTTTTCATATTTGCCTTTTCATTTTCATATTGGCAGTCTTGCCTCGAGATTTAAGTGAAAATTAAATGTCAAATCACAAATTGCATTTTCTTTTTCAATTTGACATTGTCAGTGTAAAAATGAAAATGAAAATACAATATTTTTTTATGTGCATGCAGTTGTGTATAATGAAATTGCTAATCTGGTTTTCATTTTCATCATTTAATTTATTTATTTAAATTTGGCAGGATTTGCCTCCCATACCGGGGGCTGCTTTAAAATTTTAATAAAGTTTTACTTAATTAATATTGCATATAGGAATTTATAGTCAGTTTAATATTTGACCTGTGTTTCTCTCTCCTTTATCTTAAATGTGTGCTTTCACTGTGCGTGTGTGCATGTCTGTGCATGTGTGTGTGTGTGTGTGTGTGTGTGTGTGTGTGTGTTGTGTGTGTGTGTGTGTGTGTGTGTGTGCGTGCCTGTGTGTGCTTGAGGGGGAAGGGGTGGAGTGAGCCGTTGGTTGCAATTTCACCGCTAGATGCCGCTGGACCTTTAATGTTCACTTTAAACATAAAACATTATAAACCGTAATGTCACCAGAGATGTCTCCATTACATTTTAGCCTTTAAATATGAATGTGTACTGAATCTTTATTGAGTTGAAGTAACAAAATTTACCAAATATAAAAACAAAGATGACAACTATAACTTGACTAGTGGGGCCCTAGGCGAGACCCTGAAAATGGGCCCCACTGGTGTAAAAATTGTCATAGCACCGCAATTTGACAAGTGAAAATAAAACACTCAAAAATGACAACTTATAAAATGTTTATTAAGCGCAACATATGAAACAAAGTTGTAATAGTTCAACAACTGTAACAGAACTACAGTATGTATAAATACAAATATATGAACAGATTTAAACAAAGATAATTGAAGACAAGGAATTTTACCTTTTTATAGTAAATTTAACATAATTTTTACGCAGTTTACTATGGAAAATCATAATAGTATTTATTTCGTGTGGGTTGAATTATAGAGGGTGATGTATATTGTTCAGATTTTTTTAATTAGCTTACCCATTAAACAATGTAAAGCAGAACATATCTTTATTTTCAGCTTGCTTTTCTTCCTCTGCTTTTCTCTTTTTAGATCCTGAAAGTAAAAGTTTTGATGCCATAGTTTGCCTAAGCCTACCACCGCAGCCTCACTAAAATAAGTCATTCGTTCGATCTCTTAATCAATTAAGATGAAGTGTATTTCTTTATGTAATGCGAACATTACGTTGTTATGAGATACTACATTACCCATAATCCTAAACACTCCAAGCATGCGCAATCAGACGTATTATTATTAAAAGACTGTATTTATTATGATGTTTTGTATTTATTGTCATTTTACTGTCGATTGTTGTGTGATTCCTATGTTAATCAATAAGGTCCCTGCACGTGTAGCGCTCACTTCTGGCTGAGCACGTCTGCGCGGTTGGTGAAATAGCTAAATTATTTTGGGGCTTTGGAGGCCCTGTGCTGTCGTGGGGCCCCAGGCAATCGCCTGTATTGCCTGTTCGTGTTTGACGCGCCGGCCCTGCTTGACAATAGAACTAAACATACTGTAGACACGAAGAACAATTCACCAACATGTTTGGCACTAAATGTAAAGTTATATAATGGTAATTCAAATGATTGTACACCCGGAAGTGTGAGTCTGGCTCAGGTGTGAATTTGTTTCTGAGAATTTAGCCTTCTGTTGTGAATTATTTCTTATATGCTCAATACATATCACACATTTCAGTGTGCAGTCTATTGAGCCGGATTCCTGCGCACCGTTGGTTTGTGAGCATCTCAGGGCATTTCAGAGGAAACCTAAGGCTACATTACTTCCCCATCCAACCAGATGAAGCCGTGTATCCTCATCTGAACCAGAAACCCATCATCTCCCTCTCTCTGTCTGGTGACGTCTGTGTGACTCAAATACACATGTATTGTTTTTCTGTGGATGAATAATTTTTTCGTCATATACTCTATGAAAATATTATTTTCAGATGTGATTTTGTAGGCTGTTCGGGAGTGATTAGCAGTGTTGTCTGTATAATGTATACTTTTGTGTCTCATGTCTCTGAGGAAAAAATAATCCTCATGTCTCAGCTCTGCGCCCCTAGGTTAGCAGAAAAGGATGCAAGAGTGTGGAGTAATGGAAGCAAATAAGTATTTGTGAAAGAAAACATCCAGCTTGCTTATGCATCACATCAAAGCAATGTCTATTTCCTCACTGCACTCAACAGACTTACCATTATGTATTGTTTGATCAATCAAAATTATAAAAAAAAAAATAAGATGCACTATTGAGGTATGTGAAATACATAGTTTCCCTCATTGTTTCTTTGCTGTTGGCTGTGATATATTATGACTTTACACCAGCTCACTCTGTATGACTGCCAATGACGATGATTCCAACGTCCCTTTGTTTCTGGAGGTGGGGTATGGGCTGTGTATGTAACATTAGCCACTGTGCACGTAATCTCAAACAACAAACATGACAGCGGCGATACAAGAACAGCGAATTTGTGTTTTATATGTATATTTGGCTTATAGCAACATAGTTTAAATGTTTTTTAACTCGCAACTATAACAGATACAAGAGGGTATTTGAAAGGGATTATTTACAACAAAATTTTAATCAGGTGGTTTTAACTAGTTTCCTAATTAATACATCACTTTTCATAAATGAATAATCACAAAAAACAAACAAGTCTTAGACCAATTCATCACTAAAATTAATTTTAGTATAATTTGAAAATGGTATGCTTATTTGGACAAGGAAAGAAAAGAACAGGTGAGGAGAAAGTGAAACTGTAACAACTCCTCCCCCGCATCAGCACCTTCTCCATGCCATTCCCATTCCCTATCACCTGACTTTTGACACCATGAACTACACTTCCCATAATCCCCTGCACACCACACCATCTGTGATTACACGGGCACCTGAGACTCATGATTACATTCCACCTGAACCTCATCCCATGAACACTATATAGCCTATGTCTTGTGGTTTGTTGTGTTTGGGGTCAGGTCTACTTGTCATATGTGTTGCGTTTAGTGTCGACACAGTAGTTCTATGTTTACCTGTGGATTGCGTGCCTGTTTAACTGTTTACCTCGTCTAGTATCCTTTAGGAGTGGTGACAGAAACAAATAAAAACCCGCAGTTGGGGAGCATTGTGTGGAGTAATTCTTTTGCATTTACATAACGTACATTTTAAAATATACTTGGCACATAAAATAATCAGACATCACAGAAACGATTTTCTCAGGTTGTTCTTAATAATAAAACAGAATGCATAGGCTATCAATACTTGCAACTCAAAATTAAACATCTGGCTTACAGCCGTTTTTGAAGATCATACAGATTTCAAAATACAACCGTTTCTTTTGGAGAATATTGTGTTGCACCTATATTTCATAGAAGAAAAAACATTTTAGTAAATACAAATACAATAAATAACATTCAAAACCAACGTTGCGTGAATCAAATAATAAACTCTTTTGGCGTTGCTCTTATCTTTACATTTTTTTCCGTGCTGATATTTTTCCAACCTGACCTTCCCCTGAATGATATGGAGGACTAAACCTGCAAAAATTATAAATAAATAAATGTATAAATAAATAAATATATAAACGAATAAATGTAATAATATGAAAATAAATAAAGGAATGAATGGTTTGATAAAACAAAATAATTCGTTTTAGCTATTATTGATCTTAGCTTTAACTTTTCTTTTCATTTTTTAAATTGATTTATTATTTTTTGTGTCCATTTTTAATTATTTTTTATTATTATTTTTTTTTATTTTTAGATTATTTTATTTATCATTTCCTTTTATTTTTACATTTATTTATTTATACGTTTATTTATTTTTATATTTATTTATTATCGCATGTATTTATTTCCACTTTTATTTATTTATTCTTGAATTTATTCTTACTTTTCTGTGTCTTGTATGATAATTAGATGGGTTGGTCTTGCCTACCATTGGTTCAGCGTAGATTGAAGCGTTTGATCGATTACTCTTGACTTGTTTTGGACTAACGTCACGTCACTCACTGATCTTTGCTTCGTGTATAACGTTAAGTAACTATGGCGGGCGCACAATTAGCTAGAGAGTTACAGCATTTAGCCAATGAAGTCGATAACCATGCATCAAATGACTATGTGTCATTCAGATTAGGTGCGTTTATTGATGATTTATTACAGATTGACGGCGAGATAAATGACAAAGTTCTTCAAAATCTGTGCAAGTCAGGGGGTGCTAAGGTGGTGACCAAGTTGCGGTTACAGGTCCTCTGCCAAAGAGGTGCATGAACGACCTCAGCAGATTCGTAGATTCTGAAAGCACAAGACGACTTGATATTAAGATGTCTAATAAACACAGACTTTCTTGTTACATGATTTTGACATTCTTGTTAAGATTGCAAATTATTGGTATGATCGCCCGTAACGGCTGAAGCGAGGTGAAAAAATAAATAAAGCGATTTGACACGGGATTCGTACCCATACAATAAAGCGAGGCAGCGTGTCACTACGGTAACAATCACACTAAGCTATTTCGCAATGCTAGCTGCTGCGGATCTTTGCAATAATATCAAGATGTCACACAACAATATGCAGCTGGATGAATCAAGGGAATATGCCCGTTTTAACTTGTGACCTCTGTGTTATTTATCTCTTATGGAATGTAGTTTACGAGTACCGTTTAGTAACCACGTCTTTTTAGAAGGAATGGTTTCCATTTGATGGCCCCTGTAGTGAAAGAACGATGCTCATTACTACCGTGTTAACTTGTGACTTAAGTTCACTATGTCTCAATTCATTTACATTATGTTACATCATGTTACATTAAATCTTTACGCTTTTTCTAACCGAAAGGCTGCTTATAACTATCACTTTGACAAAGCGTTAGCTTGCGACTTCGGTTTACAAGCTCATCTGTGTAGTTAAACCTTATTACATTTTGTGCTTTATGATTTTCACCAGTTGAACTGTAACGCCACCATAGCACCCTCTGACTCGCACAGACTTTGAATGTGCTGCAAAGAGGCTAACAACCGAGGGAGAACTTTGTCATTTATCTCGCCCTCAATCTGTAATAAATCATCAATAAATGCATCTAATCTGAATGACACATAGTCATTTGATGCATGGTTATCGACTTCATTGGCTAAATGCTGTAACTCTCTAGCTAATTGTGCGCCCTCCATAGTTGACGTTATACACGAAGCAAACGATCAGTGAGTGACGTGACGTTAGTCCAAAACAAGTCAAGAGTAATCGATCAAACGCGTCAATCTACGCTGAACCAATAGTAGGCAAGACCAACCCATCTAATTATCATACAAGACACAGAAAAGTAAGAATAAATACAAGAATAAATAAATAAAAGTGGAAATAAATACATGCGATAATAAATAAATATAAAAATAAATAAACGTATAAATAAATAAATAAATGTAAAAATAAAAGGAAATGATAAATAAAATAATCTAAAAATAAAATAAATCAATTTAAAAAATGAAAAGAAAAGTTAAAGCTAAGATCAATAATAGCTAAAACGAATTATTTTGTTTTATCAAACCATTCATTCCTTTATTTATTTTCATATTATTACATTTATTTGTTTATATATTTATTTATTTATACATTTATTTATTTATAATTTTTGCAGGTTTAGTCCTCCATAGAATGAAACCGGTATGTTTCCCATGTCAAAGAAGGCGGAGCATCAGAGCACACCTACCTATTACGCAATGACCATGAACCAATGGTGGCTCGACTGTGTTTACCGGCCAACCCAAACTTTCCCGGAGAGTTCTGTTTGGTTTGCAGCGCCGAACTAATGAAACGAATTCTCGTTTGAACCAGATTTTGTCCTAAACAATGTCACAGATGGTCATTTTTCGATTTCGAATGTACTTCTTTAGTGCTCTTCTCTGAGTCTACTCGTCTCTTGACGAAGCATCAATGACCTGCCAGTGTTAGGCTTGTTTCAAGTTTGAAGGTGAAGTCAAACATCTCTGTGTAGAAAATATAAATATTTTACAAATATTTAGTGATACCTCTAAGGAAAATCAGAAAATCCTCAGCTCCCAGTCCAAGATCTGGTCATATCAAGACTAGACTTTTGCCTCAGTGCCTCTAACCAAGCAACAAATAAAACAATTGAACTTCTGTAATTAAACTTCGGCTGTCTGTGGACAGATATATACACAAATATGAAGAGTTTGTTTGCAAAATCAGATAACTACTTTTTTTTTTATTAAAAAGTCATGTTTATTATTATTATTATTATGTATTATTATGTTATCATGTTTTTATTGTGTTAGTTAACTGTGTTTTTTGTTATTTTTACTTATTAAAAACAACCCAGCTGTAGTTTGATATTAATTGAAACGCACAATAATAAAACAAGATTTTTAAATGATAAAAACTGTCTAAACAACTAGAGTTATCTGTTTTTGCAAATGAACTCTTCTCATGATAATACAGGTACAGTATGTATAGTGCAATGTGCACTGACTGGTTCTACAGATCTTCATTGATGGTGATGTCTTGTAGTCCTTTAAAAAATATAAAATATATAATCAGTCACCAGCAGATCTAACACTGTGCACATTGCTTGAATTGTTTCTGTTTTCTTGTTATTTTGTATTTTGCGACAGAAATGTCGTGGTTTTGTAGTTAAAGTGATAGTTCACCCAAAAATGAAAATTTTGCTCGCCCTCTTATCATTTCAAACCTTTATGACTTCCTTTCTTCCGCAGAACATGAAAGAAAATATTTTGAAGAAAGTTGGTAACCGAACAGCACTGGACCCCATTCACTTCTATTGTATGGACTCAAAACAAATGCAAGTAAGTGGGTGCCAGTTAATTAAATTTCTTTTGTGTTCTGCAGAAGAAAGAAAGTCATACAGGTTTTAAAGGACAAGAGAGTGAGTAAATGATGACAGAATTTACATTTTTTGGGTAACCTAACACTTTAAAAAAGACTATTGTAATGACCTACTGGCTCACCTTTCACTGGCTGACCCAATAACACAGCACGTCTAAGTCCTCCAATTCAATGGAAATATATTTCTACAGTGCTTTCATACAAATTTGTATTGTAAAGCAGCTTTACATTAAACACATATTACAGTTGTTCTCGATTGCTTAAACACATTTCTTGAAATTATGGCTCCTTTTCTCGAAACTCTAAACACAAATACATAACTTCTCACCCAATTCCCTCAACATCCTATTTTCAGGTCAAAATGAAGCTCTCCACTCTAAACCATTCAAATTTGCTGAAAAAGCAAACTTTTCCCCCAAACATGACACACAAGTCCTCAGAAACACTCACACTACAACATACAGTAGTTGTAGACACTGGTGAGATCAATTCAAAACACTGTTACTAAAACCTTTTATTGTGATTCAAGAAAATTGTAAATTGTGTCTAAAACAATCTACAACATAAAAGAGTGCAGAAAGAGCAAAATGCCACAATGGGCTTTAGGAAAAAATAAAATATTACACTACTGTTACGGTAAGTAATCTTAGATGAAAGTAGATAAAATAGACAAGACAAGAAAAGTTAAAAAACCCAAAAAACAATATAAACTGGGTATGCAACACAATGCAGAATACAATTGCATAAATATATAAATAAACATGGCATCCTATGTACCTTTGGCCCAATATCGATACAGGATACAATAGCAATTTCTTGGACTTCTGACAAAAAAAATTGTAAGTAGTCGTCTCTGAGTTCTGCAAATAAAAAATAGTAAAGTAAAAAAATGCTACAAATAAACTTGACAATCGTAGATTCAGGGTGCACACGTGCTATTGAGTTTACTGGATACAGAATAGTGACATTTCTCTCATCTAAAGTGTGTACTGTAATTATATGTTATGTTTACAGTAAGTAGTATAAAGCCCAGTAGATGATTCTAGGATGCACAATTACCTGTGCTCCTATTGATATTATCCTGAGATTCTGATTGGTGTGTCATCAGTTTTGCTACTGAATGTTTACTGATGGATAAATGTGTACAATTTGAGTTTACATCTTGACACTTCAGTTCATTATATTATGTGTTTGTGTTTTCTGAATGAGAACATGGTCAACCTTTGCAAAATGAGGCTGTTTTGTGTGGGGTTTGTACACGTTGGTGTATTGTTCTGAGAATGTGTTTATAGTTGTCAGAAAATGGTGAATTGTTTCATGAATTGTGTGTTAGCAATTGAGAAAAACTGTAATACAGAAAGCAGTGACAAAATTAAAACAAAAAGTGAAATGCATACAATACATAGAATGCATAGCTTTCCTGTGTCTCAGTGGTTAGAGCATGACGTTAGCAACGCCAAGGTCATGGGTTCGATCCCAGGGGATTGCACATAGTCAGAAACAAATGTATAATACAATGCAATGTAAGTCGATTTGGATAAAAGCGTCTGCCAAATGCATACATGTAAATGTAATACATGGTATTGTTGGAAAATTTTGAATAAGATATTGACATTGACAAACTGAAAAAAGTTTGTAATCCGACCATTAGATTCATAGTGCTATTAAGGAAGTGTGTGTATCAAATAAGATGTCATAAGATGTACATTAACTACACTAATTTGAAGAAAAATGTAAGCAAAAAAAACAGGCCTCCAAACAACAAGTGCAACATGACGTACTTTTCAAAGCTCCCAGCATACAAGGTGTAATTACAAGCTTTACAAGGACGCTTTTTACACTGTGAAATCGCTTAATTGCGGTAATTACGACATGGTGTGAACGCACCAATCTCATGATCATTGCGTTTGTATTACCTGATGCGTTACTATCAGCTGTAACCTGCCGCTTTTACCTGCCGCGCTTGACAAAATGTTCAATGACCTCTCATTCGTAAGTCGCTTTGATTTATTACAAATAAATGTAAATGATAGTGGATAGTGGGATGGTGGTTTTAGAAAGAGCATTTTTGTGTGTGGTCTCCCCTTGGAGCTCTGATGATATGAAGCTTCTCTTCCAGTCGAGAGGTTGGCTGCAGGCTGAAATCAAAGTGGCGAGCAGCAGGGACGCAAGCCGAGGTGTTTCTTCTTTGACATTCCCTAAACACTGCTTTCATATTTTTGTTGTTGTTTAGTGGTTTTATAATGGTTTTACTATTTTGCTGAAAAGCTATTCAAAGCCTAAAAAATAGAGAAAGATGAAACGTTCTTGCTTTACATAGTATTGCTTCTGTGTGGAAAGGCCTGAAAGCTATCACCAGTTACAAGATGCCATCCCCCAACTCTGTGGCATGTCAACAACTGGTGGAAGACCTGAATGGGTTTAACTGCAGGTTTGAAAAGCCCCATTTCACACCTCACACCCACTCTGACCTTCTCCAGTCACAACCATCAACCCCCCCGGTCCCTCTGCCACTGCACCTCAACCTGCACTTAAGATCTATAGCAGCCTTTCCACTATCGAGCCAGAAGCGGGCGTGCTAGTGCGTGCCAGGGCCAGTTGCGCTTCCACAGTCACTGCCAGGGCTTACTCAGGGCCAACGCCCAGGGTTTTTTGACCCGACGAAAACCTTGGGCCAAAGTGAGCTAGCTGGGGCCTGAGGAGTGGTTAAGGTGAAAGGCGGAGATTATTTGAGTCAGAGGAACCGTGGCACCGGCAAGACACGCGTTTTACTTTATAAAGACGAACAAATAACTGCATATTAAACTCAAAATAGAGAATTGCAAGCATTGATGTAAACTTAATATGCAAAAAAGAAATACTTTGCTATTATCTTAGAGGTTAGTGGGCCGTTATAAATAGTGAAAATTATTACAAAGGGTGGGTTATTTAAAGATTTAAGGATTTAATAAAAAACTTCCTTCACATATTCTGTAATGATTGTCTGACAAGGGTCGTTCACATTATAACTATAATGATAACGTTAACTATATTTGTGTCCGATAACGATAAGGTTATGTTTATTTTAAACTTGCGCGCTGCAGTGTTCCCAGTCACTAAAATGAATTTAGATGACCTGCTGCTGATGCTTTCGTTTTCATTCCCGAATGTCTTTTCTCCAAAACATGACAGTAAAGGCTGGATGCTCTCTCTGAAGGATCAAGGTGTGCTCGTGTCCGAGATGTAAAGCACATATTTTGTCAGCTTGCTCAGATTTATAAAATCGTTACATACTGCATATAATATCCCGCCGTAAACACACCGCTTTTCTGACCGCTAACAGTTACAGTCTTTAGTTCTGACATAAAACCTGTGTTGCGATCATCAATAGTCAAACATTATCTGCCAGAAACTGTCTGACAGTATGATGTATCGTTCATTAGCTAGAAAAATATTGTTATAATCATATCGTCTAATGTAACAGCAATTGATTAAACAACGGAGTGTAGGTCACAAAACAAAAGTACAGCGAAACGTTGTGTTGAGAGACAGACTGTGGTTTGATCTTGAGAACCTATCATCTCCGAGAGGAATTTAAAATGCCAATGAACTTGGCGAATGGCATGCGTACACCAGTCTCCGCCCCGTGCATACGGGTATAAAAGGAGATGGCGGCGTCCATTCATCTTTTTGGGCTGAGGAGCCTGAGAGACATCTCCCGGTCGCTGCAGCGGGCCGGCGAAGTGTTGTGGCTGGAAGACACTTTTCAGTCGGTCTCTCGACATTGTGTTGAGAGACAGACTGAGGTCCCATACGACACACCACGGCGCTGAGCCGCATCACGAGCTCAAGCGGAGAGACAGTGACTGGACTAGCAAGTCACAAGTGAGCGCTACCACAAGATGTAATCTTCCAGTGGAATCGTTAACTAGTAGCATACTTCGAGAGAAAGCCTTGGCCTGAAAGACCTGAAGGACCGCCATAGCGTGGAGGGCGGAAGCAGCTTGACCCGCAGCATTGTAAGCTTTTGACACGAGTGTCGAAGAGAGCTTGCAAGCCTTGGAAGGGAGCCTTGATTGACCCCTCTAAGTGGCAGCTGTCTGCGGGCACAGGTGCACGTTCCACCTGGGGGACTTCAACATATCCCTTAGCTGCCCCACCGTCCAGGGAAGTAACAGCTCCTGAGCCTGTCGGACGGGAACGCGCCGTTCCACGTCTTCGCGAGCTCCGCATGCACTTCTGGGAAAACTGGAACCACGAATCCAGCCGCGAGCGTTTTGGGGAGGGCACCGTAGCCAGCCTATTGTGGCCAGCCTAAGGCACACCTTTGCATAATTTTGAGTTCAGTTCAAATTTTCAGACCCCCGTAACCTCCCAATACAGTAAAACTGCACATTTTAGCCTAAGGCACACCTGTGCAATAATCATGCTGTCTAATCAGCATCTTGATATGCCACACCTATGAGGTGGATGGATTATCTCTGCAAAGGAGAAGTGCTCACTAACACAGATTTAGACAGATTTGTGAACAGTATTTGAGAGAAATAGGCCTTTTGTGTACATAGAAAAAGTCTTAGATCGTTGAGTTCAGCTCATGAAAAATGAGGGCAAAAACAAAAGTGTTGCGTTTATAATTTTGTTCAGTGTATAACCTTGATATCTTAATACTGACTGAGTAAAGCCATGCCAGAGTTTGAAATGATATTGAAATTGATGGTGGAAATCAAACTTTGACACTCGTCATGTCAGAATTAGATTTTGAAACTTTAGCCTGGTTTTTATAGACTGGGTCACATATAGGCCACTTTGGAAGATGTAAACAATGCTTGTTTTTTAACACTACACACACCTTTGAACAAAATACAACCAATTATATAATTATATATGTGATAAAAAATACAAAAAAATCCCTGAAACTGTGTGTAAACAGTGTTTACATCTTGCAAAGTGGTCTGAAGGTGTCACGATCGGAGCGTACAGGAAGAGAACCCAATTGCAGGCAGCGGGGATTAAGGGGTTAACAGAGATTTTATTTAACAAAGAAACAAAAACACAAAATAAAAACCCACGCGGGGTTAAAACACAGGAACAAGAAAACAATATACAAGAACAGAACGAGGACTCACTAAACAACACTTGGCAAAAACTAGACTAAACACTTACTACAGGACTGGGGATTACACAGCAAACAGGAACATGGAGTACATGGAACGCAACCAAAGACACCATCAACAATGCACGAGCAACAAGACAATGAAACATGAGGGTATATAAAGGCAAGACAAACGAGGGATAATGACACAGGGCAGGTGAGGAACATTAGACACGGCATGGAAGAAATACATGAAACGAGAGGGGCGGGGCCAATGACGAGACACGAGAAAACACATGAGATGTCAAAAAGACAAACACCATGATTTTCCCACACAAAACCAAAGACTTTGTCATGGCTCTGCCTCAGGGCCAGGAAATCCAAGACTAGGTGAGGCAGAACCATGACAGAAGGTTCTAAGAAATGTGAAAAGTTTTTATTAAGTATGAATTTTATTACATTTTAACAATTCTAATTCTCAGGTTGCTTCAATGGGCTTTTAATAAAATATTAATTAATTGTTCATTTAAATAAGCAAGACTTTAAACCCTACTATTACCCTGTTACCTTATTAAAACAATGCTGTTTTATTCACAAATTTGAGTGTTCTCTTTAACTTCTTTAGTATTGCACAAGAAGCCTTCTCAAGTCAAAATATAGAAAACAGCCTTAATGATTGATTACATTCCCTCTGAAACCCAATATATTTAGAAATTTCTATTTACATCAAAGACGTATTTAGGTTGTTTTAACATATCGTCGCTGTCGGGCGGAAACCTCCTATGTCCAAATTTGGTCAATTTCATTAACCAATCTAAAGTGTTGAAAATAGCTTGAGAGCAAATCTCTTAACTCCATTGGACACTTCAACTGTCTGAGAAGTCTCATAACTCCACCTCTTCTTCACTCCGCGGGAGCTTCTCGGCATTACGTCTCCTGATTGAAAGTTTTTTCGACAATAACGAGTGAAAATAGTTAGGTTAGCCTGTTTTGTTAAAAATCGATAGCTGTAATGCTTCGGTGCAGAAGGAAGCGCGTGAGCCACGAAGCTAAGTTTGCGAGCAGATTCGGCTAATTTCCGCCTATTAGACAGCCTAGTCAGCTCATCGTTTTTTTGTATTACATCACTTATAGTTCTTAAACCTTTAAAATAAAGTTTAGGAAGATGTATGTAACCACAGTCGTTAGCTTTGGTTAACGATTGAAGCCTTTTCTCTTGTCAAGAGGCTCAACGCGACCGCCGACTTTATTTGCGTTCAGATTAATTTCCGCCTATATTAGACAGTCTGTTTAACGTTTTATTTTGGTATTGCATCACTCATAGCTCTAACGTTTAAAATAGAGTTTAGGAAGATGTATGTAACCACAATCATTAGCTTTCATTAGCTCTTAAAGCCTCATCTCTTGTCAAAAGGCTCAACACGACCGCAGACTTTGATGAACACTGCTGGCAGCAGCGACGTCTGTGTCCGTACCATTCTTATCAATGACAGTGTAATCTCGTATCTCCCTGCTCCCAAGTCATAAACCTTGTATCTCCGATTAAACATGGTTTTGGGGAAATGTTGTGTTAATGTTGGTACACAACAGTATATGATAGCAATATAAGGTATAATACCAACTTTAACGATACAATGTTTAATAACTCAAAAAATATGCAGTTTTTTTAATTTCCTGAAAAATAATGGTTTTGGAGATGCGAGGATTCCGCCCGACAGCGGCGATATGGGGTGTTCCCATGCTGTACCTCGGATATTGCTGTCATTAGGTTATTGATGGCTTACAAAAAGTTAGATGATTGAGATCACTATGTGATTTGTTGATATCTAATGTGGCTTGGTTAATGTCTTTAATATCCGGTGTAAATGGTTTGGTTTTCGACACGCAATAGAAATGTAACTATGGCCACTTAATTCGCACTTTAACACCTTAAGTCTGTCAACAAGTAAGCAATCAAAAATAACATGGTAAAATAATCTTGTTGACTATCCATGTTGTTTTAATCTTAAGTAAGTAATGTGCCATGTGAGCCAGCATCAGCAGTTGCGCTCAGTTCTTTTTGGCATTAAAATGCCATCACAGATGACTAGTTTAATTTTGAGTTTGCTTATGTGACAACATTATTTACATTATTACTTAGATTTGAAGTACGTCATATGGCGCGAATACGTGTTTTTCTGTGTCTTTGGTGTGTTATAAGTTGCACATGCATGTATCAGACACGTAAAATTGCAGAAATGAAAGTGTGGGAACAAAAGAGTCATTCTATCTAAAAGCGAATGCTCACCCAGACCTGCCTGAAATGCCTCGTGTAGCCACACCCCCACAAATCTACGTCAGTTGGTGGTCTGATTTGACTAAGACCGCCCAAATGTATACTCAAGTAAGGTGGGCGTACCTGTCAGTACCAATGAAGAGGAACCTGATGTTCCAAATATGGTAAGAGGCGTTACATTTCCCTCACACGCTTGCAGTATTCCACCAATCACTACGCACTGGTGAACTGGCCAATCACAGCACACCTCGCTTTTCAGAGCCATGAGCTTTGTTAAAAATCTGCGCGTTTCAGAGAGGCGGGGCAAAGAGGAGATACAAACATGCACGGTATGTGGAAATACAGCGTTTTTGAATGTTTTATACACATTGCATAATATTCGTTTTAGCCTGTGTGTTATCATTATTAGTACAGTTATATTTCCATCATTTGAAATAAGACTTACTGTAAAGTTTTCCTTCAGCGCAGTGCTTATGTCTGATAAGATTAAAGCTCAACCAAAAATGAATTCATTGGTTAAAGGGTAGTTCTGTCTGAGACGCACTTAAATCATGATGCCCATCTCTAAACAGGACACAAATGCTGCGATGACTGTCATCTAGCTGGAGGTTTATCTCAAAGCTACAACAGATGTCCTGAGTTACACAAGATGAATCTCTGCAAACGAGCTCTCTGCAGACGAGAGCTTTCACAACACCTTCGTGTTATAAACATGTTTGTTTGACCTCAGGATCGAGACACTGACTCTCAGTCAACATGACAAAAATAGCATAAAAAAACACACAGGTGATGAGTAACTCATGAAACGGAATGAGTTGGGTTCATGTCCCCTGTACTGTAGGTCAATCTGCAGGATAATGCTTTTCAAACGTCATTACAGTTGCATACTGACATATTTGCTCACTGTTAGCTAGATTCCAGTATAAATCTAAAAATGCTTAAAATAGTGTTTTCGTTCACACCGTGGAGATCTCTGCTGAGGTCTCTTTGGATCAGAGTGAGATGTCAGGGTCTATATTTTTGCCCCAAGATAATTACCCATCATGCATGAGAGCTTGTACTCTGCTTTGGGAAATGCATATGTGTAACCTAAAAATAGATTTAAACTACAAACAGCAAAATAATACCCACAAATTCTCTGTGTCTTTACAGGTTAGTGTATTTAGTTATATTCCCAGCAAATTAATATGTTGTCACTTTTACGTATCAGGATTCTCGTGCAATCTGCCTCTCTGCTCGCTTTTACTGCATATACATATAATTAATGTCTTTTTAACTTCATACACATATTTTTATGTCAAATGACATCAAGCTGACATTTCCCATCAAATCACTCAACTTAATGATGTTTTATTAACAAGGTTCGGGGGGAGCACGTGCGGATAATTAACTCGGCTGGCTTTCGATAAACAATCACAGTTATCACCCTATCAGCCCTATAAATAGTCAAGCCGCCTTGCCTCCATTCTCTCGAATGTCTCGAAACATCCCTCCTCCACCCCGACTCCTCAGCACTGGCCCGTTTTTAACTCAGCACCGGGGGGGGTATGCTCTGGGCCCGGGGCCTTCTCCCCGGTCAAGGGGCAGGTGCTCCGAGTTCGGGGAAAATCACAGCACGCGAAATACGCATACTATCTGTCCCACATTATTATCTGCGAGGCGAACTCGTGAATAAACTGTTATTATAGCTTACAGCTGTCAATGTCACGAGAGCGTTCTTAATACTGACTTTTTATGTACTTGCTCAATTATTGAACTTTAAATTGATCAAATATAGTCAGACAGTATAGAGATGACATATTCAACGCACACACACACACACACACACACACACACACACTTGGGGTCCTATCATACAGCCCGACGCAGTTTTCATTTTCACGTCCTGCGCCACGTTGTTTAAATAGCAAATGCATTTGCCCCCATGTGTGCGCCCATGGGCATGCTGGTCTGAAAACGAGGTGTGTTCAGGTGCATTGTTGGCGCGTTACTATTTTGAGGCAATTGAAATAGACTGCGTTATTGACCAATTGAAACCTGGTCTTAAGTCAACGGCGCAATATTTTAATATGCGCCTATAGGCGGGTACACAGCGCGCATACACTGTGTTTATTACACACAGAGGGACGCACAGCAACACACAATAATGACAAATATTACAAAGAAATGGATGACTATGTAAAAGATAGAAATAAAGATAAAATCCGGCTTGTCCTGTAGATGGTCTGCTCGCGCACTTTAACCTCTCGCACTAGCAGACGCGTTTCCTTTCTGGAGAAGTGTCCAGTCTTTGCTCTTGCAAATTCCGCCACGTAAATAGCAAATCAGCCATGGCGCAAGCGCAACTGGCTCTTAAACGAATTGGGAGATGAGACTCTGATTGGTTTACTGGGTTGGTTTTATTGGTTTTGCCCAAAACACACCCATGACTCATTAAGAGAATAGGGACAATCCTTTTAGACCATTTTTCCAATCGTTAAACTAGCAAAAGTGGATTCGGACACGCCCTAATTGCACTTGCGCTTTAGACCATGCGCTTGGATCGTTATAATAGGGCCCTTAATCTCTGACCTCTGAGTGTTCAGAGTGAGTCCATTTTGAGTTTAATTTTGTGCTTTTAAATGCTATTTGTTAATATTACTGTTTACCTTCAGGATTTAAAGTGAATCTTTTTGCAACGGCACCCTTGCGGCCTTCTGGTTTTATTCTGCTTGGAACCACCCGAGTCCCTAAAACAGTCCCTCTTGTGACAGTCACCAAAGATGTGTGGTTTCATTCAGTATCCGGACATGACCATTATAAACATCATATCATTAAATGATACAAAGTTTCTGATCTTAAAGCTAAAAAACAACACGTTTTGAGCAGGCTTCTGTGTAAACACTAATGAGGCACTGAGATTGCGCTGCTGTGGAATTGTGTTTGAAGTTTAAAGTCTGAAGTTTTAAAGCTGACACACCAGTTCCTTCGCATCACTCCTGTCTGACCAGCAGAGAGACTCCCGCTCTGGTTTCTCAGCCATTAATGGTTGTCAGAGCTCATGCCAAATGTATGTGTATGAGGAAAGTTCAGATAACAACCCTGAGAGTGAATCTAAAAGTCAAGACTCAGCACTACTCTGCCATTCCCCTGTGTAACAGGCCACAGTCATCTTTAGCATATATATACAGCATTAACAACATTCTGTGTTAGGTATTGCTCAAGATATATACTCAAATACAGGGTTAAAGATGCCCTCAGGAAAAGAGTATGGGGTGGACAGGGACTAATACTGCTCCACCGCACATCTCAACAGCGCAGAAGTCTGAAAATAGAAGTCAACATTATTGAAGATTTTAAAGGAGGGGTTCAACACTGTTTCAATCATTCTGACTTCTTACACTGTTAAACGTGCTGGATTCTCATGCTAAACATGGGCAAAGTGTCAAAAAACGTATAACCTAGTATTTCTATGCCAAATCCACTCAGCTTTCGTAGAAGTTTCGGAAAGTTTTTTCAAACAATGTTCTTCGTTACATAACAGAGGTCCTTATACCTTTCGTGGGCAATTTCTCCCAGAATAGAACATGCGCAAACATCAACCGGCCCGAGAGTGGGAGAACGAGCACACCCATCAATGTGCTTCGATCGTTACGGAAGTTCAGCTGTGCAAGTGTGTTTGTTTGTTCACGGCATTTCAGTGATGGACGTTATATAAACGGTGGATATAACGCTGGATTTGCATATGGTTTGAATCTGATAGATGGAGCGGTCCCAGTGCTACGCACTAAGTCAAATTGAGTCATATGTCCGCGTTTTGTTGGCAATCGGCACGTACGTGCATAATGTAAACAACACAAATGTATAGTAAATCAACAGTTATTCAGGGATAATACGCTGATGTGTGCTCGTGCTGTAGTCCTGCCCCCACTCCTGCACGCCTCCGGGAGCTCGACTGTTTTCGGAAATAATCCTACAGCTGTATCTGTCTATTATAAATGTCATAAAACTAAAGACTCTTCAGAGATATGAAGTATACTACTCTATTGGTACTCAAGATTAATATGAGATTGGTAGAAACTGAGTGATACCTCCGCTTTAATATCAACTCAACATTTTTCATTGAAATGATTGACAACCAGATTATTTTCTTTATCTACATAATCAACAGTAATTTTGTAACTTCATTCTTTAATTTCTATCTATTACTCGTTCTAGAAGTCTATAAAACATGAAAGTAAAATAATAATATGAAACGTTTGCTGTATTTTAACTTTTACCACCACTAAGATTTGCAGTATGAACCTTTTTAGGAAAAAACTATCTCGGTGCCCATCGAATGTTTGTGAAAATGATCAAAATGCTGGTGGTGAAAGAGTTAATGTATCCATGACTTTAACTGAGGCAGAGGATATTTGTGTTATTTTTCTGTTTTAGGCTTACGCGCCTGTTGGAAAACTTTTGTCTATGCTGATTTCAACAAACACCTTTTTTCATAAATGTGAGGTAAATAACAAATATTAAGCATATATGCCTGTGATGACTGAACAACAAAAACATGAACACCATACGAGGGCTGAAGCCAAAATATGTACGATTTTTGCACTAAAATACCCAAAACCACTAAAACATATCTATTCTCTTCATTTGTGTACTTACACTATCCAAATGGTTTCTTACAATGTTTAAATAAAATCACACTTTTAACCAAGGTACCGCCCCTTCTTAAAGCCTGTCAATGGCGTCATGTCCACATTATCCTCAGTGGGACAGAATTAAAGTACTGTCGAGTCGCTCTCGTGATACTTTGTCATACACCGATCAATCTGCACAGCGCTGGATACGGTCGCGCACCCCTCAACAGTGAGTCTGATGAAGAAATGTGAAGTAGTAGTAGTAGTAATAGCGTCTAGCACGCCAATTGGCTTACGTTCCGACGTAACAGCAGAGATGGGAAGTAACGAAGTACAAATACTTTGTTATTGTAATTTAGTCGATTTTTCTGGTATCAGTACTTTACTCCACTATTTATTTTTATGACGACTTTTTACTTTCACTTCTTACATTTTTATACAAATATCTGTACTTTTGGGGTTTTGTGAATGTTTAACCAATGAAAAGTGTTTAAAAGTGCTTGTGACTAAACCCTGAAACTTCACTGGATCATTACATTTACATTGCATTTAGTCATTTAGCAGACAATTTTATCCAAAGCGACTTACAAGTTGGGTAAATAATGAAAGCAATTTGGTCAACATTAGGAAAACAAAAAGCATAAGTGCAATAAAACATGTCTCACAAAGTTTTTATATATATATATTTATAGAGTAGAAAAGAGATAGAAGTCAGAACTGATCAGTCAGGTGTTGACGGAAGAGATGTGTTTTCAGCCAATTCTTAAAGATGGCCACAGAATCTGCTGATCTTGTAGCAGCGGGCAGATCATTCCATAAATGTGGAACCGATCCCGAGAAGGTACGTGAGAGCGATTTTTTACCTTTTTGGGACGGCACCACAAGACGTCGTTCGTTTGCAGAGCATAGGTATCTGGCGGGTACATAAGTCTGCATTAGCGAGTGAAGGTAAGGGGGTGCCAAATCAGTGGTGGTCTTGTAGGCCAGGAGCAGAGTCTTGAATTTGATGCGAGCGACTATAGGGAGCCAATGTAACTTAGTGAAGAGAGGAGTGACGTGTGCTCTCTTCAGTTCATCGAAGACCACTCTTGCCGCTGCATTCTGGATCATCTGTAGAGGTGATGCAATGCGCTACTGGCTGGACTTCTGGATCACCTCTACAGATGATCCAGAAGTCCAGCCAGTAGCGCATTGCAATAGTCCAGTCTGGACAGAACAAGAGCCTGGACTAGGACATGCGTAGCATGCTCGGATAGGAAAGGTCTCATTTTCCTGATGTTGTAGAGGATGAATCTACAGGACCGAGTGGATCATCAAGCTGTCAGTCAAACATCGAAGAACCACATTTACAGCGTCTCTCTGCCGTAATCGTGAGTTCTGCTTGTATGCGATGCAAGAGTAAATAAAGAGCTGTTTCTTTGAAAATGTACAGCGTTTTCTTTACTCAACAAACACTTTATATAAAGACTAATGTTTTGTGTATTTAAGGAGCGGAGAAGAGTGTCTGTATAGCATTTGCCATAGACAATATACTGTCATAAATAGACACTGCATAGCGCTTTATCTTTTAAAACATGAGATTTTGGCCAAATGACAGAAAAACCTGAGCCCCTACACTAAACGTTATAAGCTGTAAATTGATTAATACATCATGGTGTTGCACGGGGACATTAAGTGCTTTATAATGTACTAACATGCTTGAAAAGATGTGTACTTGGTTTTTTAACATCACTGATGCACACATAAAGCATTTTATAATGATTTGATGCATTTATTGACTCAGATGTGATTGTTGTAAGGATGGACAAAACATACATATACAGTATGTCCCACATTTAATGGTCAAAAACCTCATTTAAGTTTATGTGACAGAGCATACTGTAGCGCAATGATGCTGAAAAGTCATTATTAAAATATATTCGAATAGAAAAAAGTTCTTTTAATTTGTAATAATATTGGTCACCGGTTTGCTCTATACGATTACTATATTCAGTTTCTGTAGCCAGATGATAAAACAAGTATGAAATATGGATTGGACCAATTAAAACTATGTGCACTGGTGTGTGCTAAACAAAGCTAAGGTTTGTCGCAAAACTCTCTAGACCTCTCACTAAACTATAAACTCTCTGACTCTTTATATGTCATAAAATTCCATCTATTAGACATTGTGAAGTATATTTTTGTATGAGCGTCTTTCAGTTTAACTTCTTTGTAAAGGGTTAGTTTACCCCAAAATAAAAATTCTGTCATTATTTACTCACCCTCATGTCTTTCATGGAATACAAAAGATGTTATTAATTGACATTTGTCTAGTATTATGGTCTAGTCTTGCTGTAGTCATGTCTCTGTTGCCCCGCCCTCATTGTCTCCCTGTGTCTTGTTACCCCTGCTTATTCTGTGCATGTACAGTGTACCTCTGTATTGTTGGTGTAATGGATATTTTTGTGTCTTGTTTCTCAGTTTCCCTGTTGTTATAGATTGCTGTTGGATTTATTACAACTTTTTGTTCGTATTCAGCCTTTTGCCTGCCTCGTCATAACAGATTCTCAGTCTTTGTTAAGTTTCATTGTATAAAAAAAGTGCAGCATCAACAATTTTTAGAATTTTTGTTTAACAGATGAAGGAAAGACTTTTCCAATTCCAATGGCTCTGGTTGGACAGTGGACAGTATTGAGTGTTTGCTCTGGAGACGGCACACTGCTAACTAAGAGAAAACAATGTGCCCTTTTCTATCCCCAAAATTTCAGCTACAATCTTCCATTTAAGCTGAAATGGATGGCACATTGATTTCTCGTTGATGCCAAGTTCACACAACAAAGCTAGCAGCCAGCTTGTTTTGTTGATAATAGCGTGGCCAACAGGCAATCTTGACTGTCGGTTCTATTGTGTGGCAGCGGTGGAGACCCTGTGTTGAAAAATCATGACTTTTAGCCTCTAGACTGAACAGTTCAACTTTACTTTAGAGCACAATTGCCGACAGGAGAGCACCAACACATGTTCATTTCAACGTAAGCACTATCTCACATATGGGTATGTACTGTAGACCGCAAAAAAAGATGGACGACACATCCGCCATTTACTCTCACTGTAGATATAAATGAAGCCAAAATGTTCCAGACATGGCCGCTGACACATTGTGCCGATGACAGCATTCGGAGGCAGAGTCAATGCAGTAGTATGCTCAAAGTAGACCTGCAGTATCAGGCCACACCCACTTTTGTAATATCTTATTACTAAAACTAAACAAATACTTGAACATACATTAGCGTGAAAATGAACTCAAACTAAATTGACAGAAACCATCTTTGGCAAAAATGTATTTGAATTGTAATCGTAATGTTTAGTTTTCATTTACATAGAGAGGACAGGGTTTGTAGACAGCCACCAGGGGGCGATCGAATTGCTTTGGCTTCACTTTTCAGGCGTGCGTGGCACGCTTGCTATGTATAGTATATATTAGTCTTGTAATGCCTAATCGTTTAATCGTTGTTTACGACTATGTAATCAATAATTGACGACGGGCCGTTCAATTATTCGAAAGTTAATGCACAATGGACCGGAGTCAATTATTCCGCTTATACCACGGTTACCACACTACAGGACATTGTTCAAATGTTTAATTTCAACGTTTGTCATGTTATCGTCTTTTAAGTGCTGTTGATGGTAGGACTACTTTCTTGCGCATTTAAATTGTGAGTGAGAGAGCGAGCGAGAGAGAGACCGTGCGCACACCTGCGTGTTTGCCGTAATGTGACAGAAAAGCCAGTGATAATAATATTATTTATTCCTCGTATTGTTTGTATCACAGCAGAAAAAAATATCACGCAAACTTTTGAAAGAGTAGGTCTATCAAAATATATTTGTCATCAGTTATAAGCAGCATGAAGTAGAAAACGACCCAGGCTATCCGTGTTTATTAATTCATTTTAGTTATTTTATTTATTCGATTTCAGTATATGTATTTCTATATTGTTTTTGAAATGCTTTTGTAGCGAGGAAGGCGGGACGAGAGCCGTGCGGCAGGAAGGCGGGGCCAGTGGCGTGAGTGATAATGAGTAGCAGCTGTACGCGCACGGTCCCCCATGCCTCACGGAGGAGATCGGGAGCATAAGAGGACGAGCGACAGGACTGCCGACGAGAGAGGACCGGGCCAGGACATGTTAAGTTTTATTTATGTTTGTGTGGCCGGCAGTCGACCGTGAGGTGGCTGCCGGCCTTTTACTTTCGTGTTATTGTTTGTTCGTTTTTGATTAAAGTTTGTTTAAATGTTCGCCGGTTCCCGCCTCCTTCCTTCCTTGCCTAGAGACCGCATTACAGCTTTGTTTATTGAAACGAAACTGTGCACACGTTTCCATTAACAGTAAATATTGACATTATAAATGTCAGCTCAAGAGCAGGGTGCTGTGTGAGGTGATGGCCTGTAGGCTACAGTATAACCTTTCTGTTACTTAAACTTGCGAAGTGATGTGGAACTGTAATGCGGTCAACAGACCTGGAACACCTTCATAGGTGTGCGTTTACTGAAAGTTAATGCATAGCCATAGAACGTTGGTCAACCAATCAGATTGAAGCATTCAACAGCCCCGTGGTATAACTTAAAAGTAAGGCACTGATCATTAATCTCATTGATCTCATTCTTTATTTCCTATGAATACGTAAATGACAACAGATGAAAACAAACACTACCCTTCATGTTAGCACGTGGTGGATAGCTTTAAATATAGTTCTGTGCAGTTGCTAGAGCGTTTATGTGGTTGCTAACTCAAAAGAGCCCATCCATTTACATGTCGTCATCTTACAGTGCATTTATATAGGCATGATGACAAAATTTCCAAACACCCCTAAACTCAAAATAGATCACATGACTAGACAGAGCTGAAAATTCCCTTTACGACGACACCTGAATTGTGAAAATCAGTTGAGGATTGCTAAAGTTATGATATTTATAATAACGGGGAATATATTAAAATAGTATACATTAACTACAATAGAAGTCATGTGACCGAAAATGCTTATTCACACATTTTTGCTTGTAACTTCCTCATTTTATCAGATATTTGCATGAAATTTGAATAGAAGGTAGAATTTTGTTAGTTCTTTCAAATGAAATCATGAAAATTTACTGTTTTAGCTGGAATGGGCTCAATAGAACGAGTTAAATACAGACGATGTTTTTTTTTTTAGAACGACGCCTGCAGTACATTCGCTAATCTACCCGCCACAAATGTGACTACATAATTTCCGCGATTTAGTAAAATACCTTCTCCTCTATGGATTTCGATGGAATTTCGTCAGTACCAAGATAAAAGCTATGTATTTATGTCCACCTACCTTTCAGTAGTGTCCAAAGCTTAGATGAAGCTCGCGGACCGGTTGAAAGCCACGCAAATCTTCCGAAAGTCGCGGTGACCTGAAATCACCTTAGGGCTGAAATCCCGAAGTGTCCAACGCTGCAGGGGTTTGCACTCGATGTAGTTACCGTCGTATTCAGGAAAAACATACTCCCACCAGGCGGCCAGGAGTAGATATTGAATGACACACACATTTTAGTACTGCGGTTTGGAACACATTGTTGAGACAGAATGTTCGCCGCGAGTGGTTGCTATGTCATCATACCTAATTTATAGTCTCTGATATTCTGGTCTCTAGATATGGAATGCTTAATAAGGGGTTCACACCAAATGCGAATTAAGCGTTTTGCGCGAGTAAACTACATACAAAGTCAATGCAAAAACCGAAATAGACGCGAACTCGCGGCATGCGATGCGAATGACGCGAACGCGCGTCAATTTCCTCTTCCGCACAAATTGAAAATATTTGTCCTTGCGTCACTCACGAGAAAATAACAAATACGCGTTCGCGTTTGGTGTGAACCCAGCAGAAGTCTTTATAAGGTTTTTTCTCCCTTTGTCATCAAGGGATTAATTGTAACTCGTCTCTTCTAGAAAAATATTAGCACCCCTTAGTTGAACAAGCCATGATGATTTGAGGTATTACTGTACTGAATGTCTGTAACATAACGCAGAACGAGTAACATTACCAAAGTTTTATGCTTAGGGGCTTGTTCATAACTTTACATCTAAGCAATGTAAGACAAATGAGAGGTTTTGGCACAACGCTGGCACTGACACATATCTGAGGTGCGTTTAAGTGATCTTTTAGTTGTAAAAAATAATTGAATGAAAAAGCACTTGCGCTTATCACAGAAACCCCTGAGGATTCCTCTCCACGTTCACTACCAGAGCTAATATGACTTGTTCATAAATTATGCTCTTTTACAAGCCATGCATAAAAGTACTCGCTCTCACACTTGAAACTTCCCCATGTTCTGAAGTTAATGTAACGTGACGGAAGTTAAACGTAAGTGTAATTTTTTTGCTCGTGAGATTTAAGTCTAGCCAATTTCCACGAACCATTCACTAAGCGTGTCTGTGTGTCACTTTACGGCCTTTAAATGCTGAATCATGTTTCTAATTATGAGCTCAAGAACACAAACTAAAGCGATTTCCATAAATTCTCTAATAACAGCTGCTCAATATATGACTGTTTGAATAAAATGTCACATCAAGCTTTAGATCACCTCTTTATTGGATGTATTGCAGATGGAAATGAGGAATTTTATGTAAGAAAGTGATGTTAATGTCAGCCGTGCAGGTTTGTTTAACATTCCCACGGGTGTCCGGCATTGTGCTTTGATATTTAGCACTGCGGTGTAAAAGTGTGCAGTAATTCATCTTTATTCTGCTCCATTTATCTATCGATTCAGAGCCAGTGATTTTAAGTCCATTATTTTGACATGCTGCATGACTGCTAAAGGAGGCCGAAGACATAGAGAGAGAGAGAGAGGAAGAAACTAATGAGTTTAAGATTGTTCTACTGATGTAGATAGATTTAGAAAAAAATAACATAATGTTATATATTCCCGCAACATCTGAAAGAAAAGTGAAAAGCAACAACAAGTCAATGGTAATGAGGCTGTGTCATAGCTTTGAACACAATCCCTGCTGTTAAGTGAACACAAGATCACCATTTGTGCATCACCCATTATAATGACACACCCGTATTGTATCGCAAGAGATACACGCATCGACACATTTCTGTCTTCTTTTCTGTCATTTTGCTCCGTGTTGCCAGCTGTGCACTGCTCCAACCACAGGTGCTTTATTGTTCACACCAATATTTCATCCCAACATGCTGCTAAAATGCTGCCACGTGAGTAAGAAATACTGATAACGCATGCGATTACATTTTTTTCAGATTTACAGTCCGAAATGTTCGTATGCGTTTTATCGTATTTGGTGCTCGTGTGTACGGTGTCTCTGATTTGTCAAAACGCCTCTCAAAATGGTTGCTACAGATGCGAAAAACGCAGAAAATTGAACCCAAAATATCGGAGGCAGTGTGTAAATGTGATTGACACTACGTGAGGTCGTATAAAAAAATTTACGAGCGGAAATTTCGGACACAAATTTCGGACTCAATGTGCAATGGCCTTAACGCATTAAAATATTTAACGCAATTTACGCAGCATCCGTTTTATTTTTTCATCCTTTTTCTAGCTTTACATTTTGTAATCACGCTCTTATTCATGTTAAGGCCTTTAAACCATTAAACACTTGCTTTTACGCGTTCAGTGTAGACAGACAACAACGCAACACAACAGCGGTCGAGTCTGGTGTAAACAGTCACGGGCTAAAGGCTGCGTCAGTGAATCTCTGTCAGACAGCGCAGCATCAGTACTAACTTCTCTTTTGTGCTTGAATGAACAAAACCACACAAGATTATGTCAGAAAGACCATTTTGTGTAGAATTTTCGTGAGCACATATTTCAACGTGTTAAATAAAATCCTAAATGAATGCAAAGAGTTGTGAAAATGGGAAAGGCCGTCAGATCTGCGTAGAGCGGCAGCTCTTAAAGGGCCCGCGTTCTTAATCCTGCTGCTGTGACTCACTAATGTGAATCAAAGAACAAAAGAAAATAGTGTTTTGTAGCTTTAATTCTGTTTTTAATTTAGAATTTAGCATTAAAGACTAAAGTGTTTGAGAACTTTATTCAATTTCTGTATATTTCCTACCGGTTAGACATGATAGCTCTCAATTATACTGTACTTCAATGCTAATGTGTTACATGTCTCTATAAAATAATCAATTTTAAAGAGACATCAGTTGCAGTCCTAATATCAGAATGTTGCGTTTCATTCATTAAATGATGTTGTTAAAGAAATCTGTTGTTTCTACATTAATTTGGAGATTAAATGTGAAATAATTAGAATGTTGTCACGATCGGTGGCGGACAGAACCCAGGCGCAGACAGAAGGAGGGGGTAAACAAAACAGACTTTAATAACAAAATAAAAGCCCACGATGGGGGACAAACACAATAACCAAAAACGCTTGAAAAGACAAAGAAAAACTTCCCACAATGGGGCAAAACAGAAACCAAAGAACACTAAAACAACTCACTTATCTAAACAGGTTCACGGACAAGGCAAGGTTGAGACGCGGGAACAATGGGTCACACAAAACACAACGAAGCGCACAGGACAATGAAACATGAGGCATTTTAAAGGGAACACAAACGAGGGATAATTACACAGGGCAGGTGGGAAACATTAGACACGGCAGGTAAGCAATACATGAAATGAGAGGGGCGGGGCCAATGACGAGACACGAGAAAACACATGAGAAGTAAAGAACATAAACAACTCATGGCTTTCTCACATAAAACCTAAGGGCTCTGTCCCGATCCTGCCACATGACTAGGAATTCATAAACAAGAAGGTAGGACCGTGACAAATGTAAAAGTATATTTCAAACCATTAATGTTATGTGCGATTAATCGTGATTAATCCGATTCATTTTTTAATCGATTGACAGCACTAATAAAATTACAAACTTTTACATACTGTTTTCTTAACTAAAATACTATATATTCAATGAAATAAACCACATTTATTACCCTATAGTACTTGCTTGAAGAAACTAGATGACTTGTAAGACCTTATAACAAGTCTCACTGATGAAAGCCAGCGCAGATGAATATCATGTGAACATGTTTGCAGTGTAATTCAGTGTCATGTAAGGTGTCATTTGTAAGGAAAAGGGCAACATTAATAATCTCATTATCTCTCCTCTCACCAGCTCACATTAAGCTCCACATTTTCATCTGACATTCTTGAAAAAACAGACTGTCGCTGACCCAGAAACCCTCTAATATCACCACACCGATGACCAGGATCTCTCATAAATCTACTGTAATACAACAAAATCCATAGAGACCTAAATAGTGTTGTGAACAGATTTTAGCTCCGTTCCAAACTCTAGTCAGTTGTTTATTCTTTATGTTTGAAATCATGTTTCTTTAAACAACGAAGTCATAAGTTCAATTTAAAGCCGTATGTTGAATAGGTATTTAAGTATGATTTAAACTTTTCAATATACTACCACTCAGCAGTGTACAGGTAGGTCAGAGGTGTAGCACATGTTCCAGACACAAGAGCTTCTGGCACACACAACCCTTCTCTAACCCACTACTTTCACTTCACTGTCCTGCAAATAACAAAAAGATAAAAATGCTTTAAAATGCGCAGGTAGGATGATTCTTTCACTGAAAGAGAGAGAGAGAGAAAAAGGCTGTGCCATGCTGATGAGATCAGCTCATTCGGTCTATTATTTAAACATACACATTCAGATCAAATGGTATTTAGGTTTATGAGAAACTCAAATGACTCTAAACTTTAAAAATAAAATTGATCTAATAGTTTACTTGTATTATAAGCAGTGTTGGGTAAGTTACTCTGAAAAAGTAATTAATTACTTGTTACTAATTACATATTCAATAGTGTAATTAGATTACTGTACAAATTACTCTCTCCAAAAAGTATTTAGTTACTTATTACTTTCTATATCCTACATCAACCTTGATTAGTTAAGTGATTCAAGGATAGACATGAAACGGCTTATTTAATTCATTCAAATAAATAATATAAAACTGCATGAAGTAGTTTTAACTGACTAAAGTATTACAAATGTGAGAATTATACATTAAAGCAGGGATTTTAAAGTTAGACTTTGAATTTTGACGTCAATTCCACCATTGCACACGCATGTATTACACAAAGTATTTAGTTTAATTACATCAAAAGTAACTGTAATTAAATTACAGAAAAAATGAGAGTAATCCCTTACTTTACTTTTCCAAGGGAAAAGTAATTAAATTACAGTAACTAATTACTTAGTAACTAGTTACACCCAACACTGATTATAAGTGTGTTTAATTCTTGTGTTAAAAAAAATAAAATAACACATTTAAATGGGATTATATAGGCATATGGTGGTTTTAAGCTTGTGCGACATGATATCAATCTGATATTCCAACGTGATCTCATGAGAATTCATATGTATTTTGCGTAAAATGTGGTTCGACAAAATGTACAATTACATACGTTTGCACAAACACTACTGATGTATTTACACCATGTAAACGCACAATACTGACGTATTGACGACACATAAAACGTTAATTATTTGAACAACTTTACAGACTTACAAATGAATCCTGAATATCATAATCACGGCATTAGCATTTTATTATATTGTATTTATTTGTCAAATCAATGGCATTATGTTTTCAATTGCATTTATTCAAGTTTACTCGTTAACTTAATATGAAATTACATTTCGTGTGTGATTTCTGCTTCCAAATCATTTAGAAGAAACAAGACTATAAACTCTTCAAATGAAGGCGTTTTCGATGACATGCCGTGACTGACAATAGAACCATAAAATACATCGAAAACACAAAATAATTACAAAAGGAATACATTTTATTCGTCAGATGTAATCCATATCTTCAGAATCCATTCGACTGCGAGGAACAGAACCAAATCCAAGCCTTTATTCGGCGATCTTCATCTGCGTCATGGGCAGCCACAACTAGCAGCAAAACCAGCGCTGACGCGCTCGTTACAAATTCAAAAGCGCCGTCAAGAAGCTTCACGACAGGTTTTACGACAGGAAAACCGAACACTCATTGGCTGCATCCAAAATCGCCTACTTCCATACTATATAGTAGGCGAAAATGAGTATGAGTCATCAATAGTATGTCCAAAACGAGAAATACCCGGATGGTCTACTTCCGCCGAGATTCGTGAGTGTGGATCGGATGGACACTTTTCTATCCCATGATGCCACGGGAGCTGAGCAACGGGTAAATTTCAAAAGTAAATCAAATAAATATAGCGGAAAACTTTAAGGCGGACATCCGTTTTTAATGTAACTGCCAATAAATTAGGTTGTTGTTAATACGTCACAGGTCAAAGAGCATACAGGTCACATGACCATAAAACATGGCGGACGCAGTATGTCCGAAATGTATTCATACTACTCCCACACATACTATATAGAACGTACTGTTTTAACGGCCGATAGGTAGCTATTTTTTCAAATTCAGTACGTACTGTCACAGTATGACATTATGGACGCAGTCATTGGCTCTCGCCTGTTTCGTTACAGATTGCGACCTGCTGTGTTTCTGGTGAGGTGTGTTTGATAGAGAAATGTGCGCTTTTACGGAGTGGATCAGGATAATAATCTGGATGAAATTATAATAATAAATAATAAAAGGTTCGTAAATATTTCACATTTTTTAAGATAAAATACATTTCAATTTTTACATTTTATAAATACGTCCAAATGTAATGTTTTAGCATCAATAAAAACTTACAAAAATGTCTGTTTTGTGCTTGTAAACTTAAGGTACAAATACCTACATATAAACAATCAGACCAGGCCGGATATTCTTCTCATAGATGTGTATAAATTCTAAAACAGAGAAAATCTGGACATACCCACACCTTAATCTAATGTATTTATCAAACTAAAAGACTCAATACAAACTAGATTTTGCTCTGTATACACTGTATATCTGTTTTGTAGACTGTAAGAGTTGTGCCAAGCTTATTAGATTAAGAAAGAGACGTGTTATTAAACTGAATTTATGTAAGATCTATCTAATGAGAAATCCCTGCTTCTCTAAGACTGAGGTTTTTCTAACTAATTGTGTTGTTTACTCCGTCACACTCTCCGATCCTGACCAAACCAAATCATGTTGAGGGCCACGAGCTCTTCGTCTCAAGAGTTATGTGTCACACTGGAAGAGAAAGTTAACAATGCAAAGGTCATGCGTCCCACGCTGCCTAATGTAGCCGACCCAGCTAAACGAAAGCTGAACTAAACTACATGTATAAAAAGAAAGGGAAATCTTGGATAGTGTCAATGATTAAATGAACCATCTATGCACCATTCAATGAATCCACATCTACTGTATCAGAGATGCAGTGGATATATTAAAAGACAAAATGAAAACCGGAAGAGAAACATTTCCAATACGTGACAAATCATCTTTGATCCTAAAACACCAATTTCACAATTTATAATACATATTATTCACCAAACATATTTATGTGGGTCAACCTGAAAATCCTTTGGTCTGCAGAAGGAATGGACACGGCTCATTATGTTTTCTATTACAGAGAGATATTCTTCACTATCAGAACAGTACCTCGCCGTGATTTATCGTGCTAAACCTCTGCTCCCAGGACAGCGGATACACAGCTGGAGTACACACGGCTGACCACATCAGCTGTGAAGTATGAATACAAACCACGCACGTGAAACTTTAATTGACTTTCCCATTCAAGCATCTGTGAATGTAAGTTTTCTTTTATGAAGGACAATGGGTCAGGCCGTTTGAGGAGGGAACACGGTACTGTCAGACTGATGCACGGGCAGGCCTTTTTCTCTTGAACCTCTTTAACAAGTGAGTGACTGAAGGAGCGAGAGAGGTCAGGTCTCATCCTCATGGCATTGTGCGACAGAGAAAATCACCTTTCCCAAACAACTAACCAGCTCTGTGGCTACTCGTCACAGAAGCCAAACACTTCCAAAATGTGCTAGCTAATGAATCGTGTCCCAGATTGCTTATTGATTTCTCCCATTCACTGGGATTTATTTCACTGAGGCAGAGGTGGGGTGCCGGCAGAGATACAGGTCACTGTAAAGAGCTCAAGCTGCAGGTGCATTCACTGCTGTCCAGAATAGATTTCAGCATTTACATCGTGAAAGCTGTGCTGATGTTGGAGATAAAGATGTATGTTGCTGGCGTGTGTTTCGTGGGCTTACAGCAGTTAGACAGGCCGTACAACCAGTCTGCCCTTAAGCGATGCATTTCATCTTAACACGCTGCAGGCTCTTTAATGGCCTATTATAAAACAATTTGTATGAAAGTCCACACACTCAACGATTGGTTTTATTTGCCAGTTCTAGTGCTTAATCAAATTTGAACTCCTTACTTGAGAAGTGTTTTATTTTTAGGCTATTAGGAGTATTATTGTTTTGATGAAATGAATGAAATTATTAATAATGAATTATGAATACAATTTTAGGCAATGATTTCTAAAAAGGAAACCATTTTTGACGAGCATATTATTAATTTTCAATAAACAGGTATGATTTATATGATAAAAAATAATCATAATCATACATGTCATGCAAAAATAGAATATCATGACATCTAAAAGTGCTGTTTTAATAGTGTAATGTTCTGTGACAACAGGGTTCATTTTTTAAATATTTTTAAGCTACGAACAAAGTTATACTAAAAAGAGTTATATTCATTTATGAAGATATTGTTTGCGTTTCAGCACAAAATAAGTTGAAGGAATTAGCTTGAAAAAACATGTATCACTCCAAAAAAATAAAATGAAACATCTTTTTTTCCAATATGTATATTAAAGGACATTAGCTATTTTCAGCTGTTCAGCAACATACTTCTTCAATTCAAAGCCAATGACAATTAGAAACTTGATCAGTTAAATCCTTTGAGATTCTCTTTGTATTTATTCTGAAGAATTTATGAAAGGCATCACTATTATTATAGCTCATAATTACAGTGATTTCTACAAACCTCTAACCCCTGCGTGAGTAATAACAGTTTGCCACCATTGGATATTATATCTGCTATGAATATAATTTTTAAAAAATTGGCAAAACAAAAGTGTCTAATAAATACAAAATTCTGTCACATATCACAGAACCTACTGTAGCAACCACTAAGATTCCCAAACTCTGCAAGATTTAATATATAAATCACATACAACACATCAGGCAAAAACATGCTGAGTTTTGCACAGTATCCATTTAAAAGCGTTTTTCTAAAGAACTAAAGAAATAAAAATGGGACAATAGTACATACAAGAATATTGGAAATACTCATGCTTTCGCTGTTGAAAATGCAGCATTGCAAACAGAAATCTCGCTTTATTCTTTCACTGCCAATACATGACTATATTTAGAGGGGACAACCTACATCTTGGATTAGATTGTTATGAAACGTGCTGTGGAGTACTGTGGGTTCACAGATCCACACAGAACATGAGAACACAAAATGTGATGTAAGGTGTATTTTATGATACACATTTAATGAGTCTGTGTGTTCTCTGAACCAAAAACCTTTGTGCTGCCAATGCAATGCTACCAGTGGAGCTACAGAAACAACCTATGCACGCTAGTTCTGATTCACTTCTGTAGTATCAGATAGCAAGACACACTAACAAGCAACTCTTCCCTGCACGTCCACCCACACACACGTGCGCGCGCATCACATCTCGACTCATCAGACATGTAGTAATATTTCACATGGCTCACCAGGATGCGATTCACACACATGAAAGGCTGGGATGTTAACATACAGAATAACATCAGCAGGTCGTGTTTGACCACACTGCATCAGCGTGTCAGTTAGTAGTACAGCAGTTTGATTCCCGGAGGACACATATCTGAGACAAATCTGCACCGCTGACGGATCAGAACACTTTCTGACATCCCTCTCATAAATACATCACCAGCGATATGAATGACAGCGTCGGTGTCAACTGAAAAATGATTTAAGATGTGGCGATCTTAAAGTAACAATAAAACGCTGTTTATAACGGTCCATTGTTTTTTCAAGTGATTGATTTCTTGGGAAACAAGATATTTATGAGAAAAGTAAAGTGGTAATGCTAAAAAGTGCTCTCTATATTGATGATCACAAACATGAGCATTGACAGTGCACACTACTTTATACAGTTACATACATTTTGCTACGACTTTCATGAACAAAACTGTAAAAACCTGCAGACATTATTTTCTTGTCTAAAAAAGGACAAAAGGTTAATTATTATTAGGGGTCAAGCCACAAAATCTGTTAGATTTCTTATTATTCTGCTTCTTCTTCTGCCATGGAAGTCTATGGCAGCCCATAGAACCATACATGGAAAAGTTGTGAAATTTGGCACACACATAGAGCAGGGGTTCTCAAACCTTTTGGGGTCAGCGACCCCCTCAAAATTATAAGTTATTAAGCATATGTTTACCTCAATTTGCACTCTAATTTAAGTACTATTGTTTGTTTTCAAACTAAATACTTCAGACAAGTTTCATGGTGAAAAATAAAAACTCGGCTCTAGCCGAGTACTCTGACACCAAATTTGTCATATCCACCATACTTCCTGTCCGCCATATGACATCTTTCTTTCTAAAGAATCTTTTTGTTAAACAGAAACATAAAGTTGTTCATGGAACCATTCAGCCAAAGCGGTTCTTCTAGGGCAGGGGTTCCCAAACTTTTCAGCCAGCGACCCCCAAAATAACAGTGCCAGTGACTCGAGACCCCCACTATCCTCGGAGGTGGTTAAAGTATACAAACATTGCGTGCAACTGGATAGATATTAGGTCTATCCAAACACGCGCATAACGACAACACAAAAGAGCACAGTCTAACAATATTATTTTATAGTTATTTCCTTGTCGTTATACATAAACTATGAAATATTACTACAGATGGTCGAATCATATTACATAAAACTGGTCATAGTGCAACCTACTTCCTGTCCGACATTTTAATTATATTGAAAATCTACTTTATCGAACTCCTCGTACAGCGTTTGTCCTATTTGCACAAAATTTGGTACGTAGCATCTAGACACACTCCTCATAAAAGTTATGGAATTGGTCTTGATTCGTCAAACCGTTTTCGTATACCACATAAACGAAACTGATGGCGAGCACGCCAAAATAAATTGGATGCTGTATCTTCACCAAACTTTGTATATGTCATCATTGATTCACCTCAAAAACATTTGGAGACAGTTATAAGCGCTTATATTGTGTTCTTAGTGTTTTTACTTAAGTTTTTAGATCTGCTTGTCAAAAACTCATGATCAGAAATGTCCACATATGTGTCCTTTTGTGACTTGTAGGGCTTGACCCCGTAATTGCTGCTTGCAGCTATAAATCTGTTGCCCATTTGCATTTGCACACTGCTTTTAGGCTTAGATAGTTCATTTGTTTACTCATTTAGCTTCTTCTTTTAGCCTTTTCCTGACACTTTGGTCCTTGCACTGGTAAAACAATGCAAATTAGCCATGATGGAGTGGATGTAACAAGCTCTGACACGTCAAGAGCTTCCATTGTTTGCCTCATTTGTAAGCCGCTCTGGATAAAAGTGTCTGCTAAATGATTAAATGTAAATATAAATGAAATGCCATATACCAGCTTCATAGATACAGAATAACCACTCATTGATGGGAAGGTAGATATTATTTAAATGTGCTAAATCAAATTTGACAAAGAATTTGTTTAATAGCATTTTCTGTGCTTTATTGTTTTCAGATCAAGACCCTTTCATGTTTCATTCACTAAACTAATTATCAAAAAAAAAAGAAACGCTGTAACCTGTTCACAGCAAAGTAAAGCAAAGCATATGGCGGGGTTGAAGCTTTTAGTGATACCAAGCAAATGAACACTAAAGTCTGAATGACCTTCTACAAACTGATTTATGCTGCAGAAAACAGCAAAGTGAATTTAAAAGCGTCAGACTCCACAACCTTTCAGATTTACCCGACATGTGTTAGAGCTATAGCAACATTTATTCTAAATGTATGTAACATGAATATGTTGCTTTAAAATCAGCACCACCTTAACGTCAACCAATCATAATCAAAACTGACTTTCTTATAAAAACATTTTTGGTGTTGTAATGCATGATGCATCAGTGCACATTATTCTTAAGCCTTTCGATCAAAAAGCCTCATTAAAGGGATACTTCACCCAAAAATGAAAATTCTGTCATCATTTACTCACCCTCAAGTTGTTCCAAATCTGTTAAAATGTATTTGTTCTGATAAACAAAAAAAAAGCTTTATACATTTCTTTGTTCTGTTAAACACAAAAGAAGCTATTTTTGAGAATGTAGGAAAGCACTTTTGACTACCAGTGACATTTTTCCTACTATGGTAGTCAGTGGTGGCCAAGAACTGCATTATTCCAAATATCTTCCTCCGTGTTCATCAGAACAAATAAATGTATACAGATTTGGAACAACTCGAGGGTGAGTAAACGATGACAGAATTTTCATTTTTGGGTGAACTGTCCCTTTAAGAGCGAGTGTTGTTTCAGGGGACCAGAGTTCCTTTACAATCCTCTGCAAACCTCCTTCCGGTATAAAGAACTATTTTTACCACCAACCTGATCAATTATTTAATATGAAATGGTACATTTCAAACTAATAAAGGCACAAATCAATGTTCAAATCACAAACAATGCTCATCATCTGGGAACTATTAAATGTTTTACATAAATGTTTATTAACCTAACACAAACAGTACATCATTTTTGTGTCTAACAAATCAAACAATGTTATAAAATAATCTGTTTATTATAGATATTTTTTCAAGAAATCAATAGGAACAGCACAGGTACTGCAGGAAGACGTATTGTTTTCACAAATTGCTTTGTTGGCATTTTTTGTCAATATGCCAAAAGCTTGACGGCTCTGTCCTCGATTCTATAACACTGCTGCGTATACTGACGTCTAAGACAACAGCTGTGGAAATAAATGTGAAAGATGATGTCACTCAGATCACAACCTACCAATTTGATGCAGCTCAAGGCAACTCAACTGCCCTGAAACGCTTGTGTTTTTCCCCGGACCATGTATTTCTACAATTAAAGTGTCTCTCATATTTACAAGCAAATCTCTCACACCCGTGTGCCTCGCCCTCCTTAGACGCACACACACTGAGGCCGGCGGCGACAGCGGTCGGTCAGCTATGATGACGTGAGGGCCGCTAACCTTGGCTCCGTTCGCAGGGTGAGGGAAGTGCCGGCTCAGCACACCGCTGACAGCCATCAATTGCGGCAGGGCTGATGGGAAGTGATAGGCCGGGCAAATGGAGTCTGAGCTGCAGAGGCACCTCTGACACAAATTTTCGGCGTCAGGCCCCCTGCGCCATCAGCTGAGAGAAGGCAGCTCAGGCACATCTAAAGACGCTGGGCCAGTCCAAAGACAGGTACATACATGCTTCTCTGCCTCAACGTGTAAGTATAACAAATAGAAGAAATGTATGAATATTATTCTGAATGGTGATTTTCAGTAGATTCTTAATACTGCATCACATTAATGTTTCGCTGTACATACAAGTAAACAAACACTGTAATGGTTGAAACTAGTAACTTTGGATAAAAGCGTCTGCTAAATGACTAAATGTAAAGGTAAAAATTGTGTCCTCCAGTATTTTACATCAGCATAACATGGCAGCACTCTCAGGATAAGTTTAGTGTGTGTATTTGGTCTTTGACTGAACTAAAACCTGCAACTTTTAACACGCACACGCTGCAGTGAGCATGCAAGTGATGGTGCTGCAATGTAAAGAGATGCGGACAGGTGGAGCTGGGGCTGGAGGAGGGTAACTGTTAGAGGTTTGATAGCGAGCTACACTAAACCGCTTACAGCACACTCACAAGAGGTGAAAGAAGCATGAATTGTCATTGGCTACAAATGACCTGAAAAGCCAATCAATATGATTCCCGCTGATGTGCGAGGTGATTGGCTAATTTCATCTGCTAGAATCAGCATGTTCTTCTTTAACATGATGTATAAATACACTTTTTTAGGACACTCAGCGTTGCATAATGAAAACGGGTCAGTGTTCACAATGTTTGAAGCCTTAGAATCATGCCAATTTATTAACTAATGGAACTAAAGCACTCTTTCGATCTCAGATGCGCTGATGTAATGGATATGACTCAGTGGTATCTGCGGTGCGTTTTGATAGGCTAAAACTGTTTTCCCCGCAGCATGGAAGACTGATAGAGTTTTCAAGCGTAGGTGACAACGGATTCATATGTCAATAAATCCTGCCTTGAGGGAGGTCTTGTCTTGTGTTCAGGCATTTCAAAGGCGAATCTCTTCAGATAGACTACACAGGCTCTGTCAATCCCTCTGCTTCTTTTCATGGCCTGCCAAGCACAGGGCCTTCACACGCTCGATGGATTAGCCCTTCTCTCATCCTTCTGCTCATTCCATATGCTATTAAACATGGAAAACGAGTGCTGAACGACTTAAGATGCTTGTCAATTAACTTGGTCAATATGTTAAGCTGTGGTTCTCAACTGGTGGCTTGGGACTCCGGAATGGGTTGCAGGTTCATGGACAATGCAAGTGGTAAAATGCAGCTGACCATGTAATGGGGCACTTGGCACACAGCAAAAGAAATAATATCTTCTGCTTTTCACATCAGCAACAAAATGTCAAGCATCCAATCAAAATCCAAGAACTCATCTGCATGCCACTCGACAATCAAGCCAAATCAGGCTGTCAGTGTCATCACACATCCCACCACTGTATTTGTTGACACGTGTAGAATAAACTCTGGCGCTGCACCTCTCATCAGATATTAGCGAGTGGATCCAAACGATGACAATTCAGAAAATGAGATACTGTGCTCTTTAATGTCAAAGGTCGCTTTTGCTAAAAAGGATCTAATTTGAAAAAGTTGCTGCTAAGAAACTAATCTCCCAAATTCTTTAAACTGTCATCAGAACTGCAGAACACCACGTGTCCCAGTGTGGAGTCTGCAAATTTAACTGTAGGTGAGTCATACATGAGGGAGGTTTCAGATTAGTCGCCAAGAAATTCAAGCACCCTGCAGTGGTCTATCACATTGAATGTATGAGGGGCAAACACGCGGCAATAGGAACGCTGTCCATATTGACCGTTTTCCTGGAGCCATGATGTGGAGTGTGACAGAGAGAGAGAGCAACAGCATGAGGGTGATATGGGGGTGGGGAGTGGGAAGACAGCGAAAAAGCCAAAGGCACAGAGACATTGTAATACCTCCTCTGCACCCAATTATAGGCACAAGACACTGTGGTCTGCCAACCTGCATGAGTCTCCTTGAGCAATATCTCACTCAACTAGCCTGCAGCTTTGCTACGTGATAAAATTACTCTCATTTGCCTTTAAGTAGCCAGCTTTAAGTCATAGGGACAATGAAAATACGGTTATGCATGTATACTTACTGGACTGTCTCTTACAACATCAGGAAAATCAGACCTTTCCTGTCTGAGTATGCCACCGAGCTCCCGGTCTAGGTTCTTATCAGGTCAAGACTTGACTACTGCAATGCCCTATTGGCCGGCCTTTCAGCCAGCGTGACAAAGCTTTTGCAAATGATCCAGAAAGCGGCAGGACATTGTTTTTCAATTTTTTAAAGAGAGCCCATGTCAAACCCTTCCTGAGCTTAAACCATTAAAGAGATAATTTGCCCGAAAAAAAAAATTCTGTCAGTTCTGTATAAATGTATTTGTTCTGATTAACACAGAGAAAGATATTTGGAAGAATGCCAGTGACCAAACAGTTCTTCGACCCCATTGACTACCATAGTAGGAAAAATTACTTTTTTTTGTTTTGTTTTGTTGAACGCAATAGAAGATATTTTGAAGAATGTAGGGCAGAAAACAGTGCTGGGGCACCTTTGACTACCATTCTCATTTTTCCTACTATGGTAGTTAATGGGGTCCAAGAACTTGTCGGTTACAAGCATTCGTCCAAATATCTTTCTCTGTGTTCAACCAAACAGAGAAATTTATACAAGTTTGGAACAACTACAGAGTGAGTAATTCATGAATTTTCAGTTTTGGGTGAACTATCCCTTCAACTACTTGTAGCCTACTGCGTCAAATTTGAGATGACTAAATTGTTGCTTAAGTCGCTTTAAAAAAAAAAACAAATGCAAAATTAATAAACGTGTTGGAAATGTTCAACACAAATAAGGTTCCTTGTAATTTAGGACCATTGTGTGATTTTTAGCAGCAACTAGCAGTGAGGTTGCGAATTGCAACCAATGGCGTACTCCCCCCTCCCTTTCGAAGCATTCTGGAGGCTAAGAGAGGACTGAGATGTCGTCACGTTTTTGCTTCTTTCCCGAATGAGATAGCATATTTACAAAACACAATCTGTAGAGCGGTTTGTCCGTTTGGGGCTACTGTAGAAACAACATGGCAAACAACATTCCATGCAAGCAGACCCGCTATGTTTGCAGATAGAAATAGCTCATTCTAAGATAATAAAAACATAACGCTTCATCATGTAAGGTCTTTATACACCTCTGAACACAAAGTTATGTATATTATATTGCATTTCTGTCACAAGATCCTCCAAAAAATAACACATTGGACCTTTAAAAGCTGCGTGCCTCCAGGTTCAGTATGTGACCCCCTGTATTTCTCTGGAATGAGCTTCCACCCTTCACTGAATCTGACTGAACTCATAAGCACTTTATTCATAATCATATGAAAAAGACACTTACAGTTGTACCCCCATTTCACTTCTCCTTAACCTTTGGTCTTTCATAACCAGTTCTTCCTCAATTGTTAATTCCCTGGAAGAGTATAACAGCAGACACACAAATGTAAATGTGGACAAGTGATCTTTGGTAATGGTACTGTATTAAAAACAGATTATATAAATCTACACTGCATTTTCCTTTTAATCTGTAAAGCTCTGTCTAAAAAATCCTTAACAAAAGAATCCAGGGCAAACAGAATTGGGTGGCCAGATCAGCTGAATTCAACATTGGGGGATAATAAACCCCACTCACTGTTACTGTTGGATACCTCAGACCAGTGATAAATGTGAACAGTTCTCCCTGGAGTGGCCATCGGTGAGACCTTGAAAAACTAATCTAATTCCTTTCCACGCTGTTCCTTTTAATTACAGTGCAAAGGCTGGCACAATGTCAGAGGTTCCACTCCTTAACATTGACAATGTAATTACAACAGACAGCAATAAAGCACTGGACATATTCTTATCTATCATGATTATAAATTAAACTGTCTTCTGGAAAGAAGGCCAAATATATGCATGCTGCAAAGCTTAACTATCACCTGGGCGGTTCCATTGATTTTGTATTCCTCATCTACGCAGGAAAACCATTTGTACAGTACGTGTTGACTAAATGCTTATGTAAATAATATATCATTACATTTTAAGAGACTAAACACAATTGTCTGTTTAATTCACAACAGTTTGAAAGCCATCAACTTCAGTCTTTCTAAGGTCAAGCAGTCTTGCATTTTCACAAATGATGTCTGTCTTATTAGTTGTCATCAAAAACCTAATTTGAAAATATTAGCAACAAATCATCAATTTTAAGACGGGTGGTGGTGACAATATTTGACAGCAATCATGGCTGAGTGGTGTGCAAATGTAAAAAACTAACCATCCGATTTGAAACTACATTCATGTGTCTAATCAATTGTAGTTAGATTTAAGGCTTTAACTGAGATTTAGAACTGAACCAAAAACTTAAAATCTTGAACAACATGAATGTGCCATCTTCATTTTCTGTTAGATCATTTTAATCCTCTTTAATGAATCGCAGAAATTATTATTCTGTTATATAATATCTGCTCCTCTTTCAAAAGGCACTTGATTTAAGAGCTTGCCACAAGGACATGTTTCTTGATATTTGTTATTTTTATGAAAGTAAAATAGAGACAAATGTGTTTGAAGCAAAAAGATGTGCTGAATAGCACTAACTGAAAAAAAATGCATTGTATTAACAGTGCTTGCATTTTAAGGTTCTGCAATTCAACATGGTTGCATATTTAAGGTGTGATTTTTTTCAAATGTAAAAATTTCACACACAGTTTCACCGTTTAAAAATTCAATGATCAAAATTCACCTTTTAAATTTCGTTAAAAAAATTCAACTTGTTTTAAAATACAACCTTTAATATTCGACAGACAAATTTCAGTTCATATTATTTCGGTTTAAAAATTTGCTTCCACAAATTCAATGGTTCAAATACGGATTGAAATTCAAAGTTTCACATCCGGGAATCCCAGGAGAAGCAATAGAGTGCCGATTCCGCCAATGCATGATCTCTTACCTGCTGCCTGATCACTTCACCAGCAGGTGGTGCAAGTCGCTTCCCTGATAACACACATACATCTGGTTTACGTCTATTTGACATCTGCAAGACATCTACAATACATTGTTTGCTCATCTGCAATACGTCTCGGAGATGTCTGCTGTCAGACGTCATATAGACATCTAGAAGATGTCTGTAAGATGTTTATGATTTAGAATGGATGTACAACAGCTCTTTCTAAGATGTTTAGCAGATGTTTTTACGCAGCAGATCTCCAGATCTTTAGCAGACGTATTACAGACGTTCAGACGTCTCCGAGATGTATTGCAGATGAGCAAACTACGTATTGCAGATGTAAATGCAGACGTCAAATAGACGTAAGCCAGATGGATTGTGCTATCTGGGATTCTGACGAAGACCAAAGCAAGAAATGCAGATACTTTTATATGTTTGCAGCACAGTCCACTCATCTGCTCGATTAAGTGAATTTATTTGATCTCATAGATCTCTTCTTATGCATCATCAAGAAAAAAAATTATTGTTTCTTGTACTGGCAGCTTAGCTCACCACTATCAGCCTTGGAACGGACATGGAGCCCAGGGACAATTCCAGGTGGCCTGGAATCAGTGGACTAGTCATACATTTATAATATTAATTTAATTATTTAAATATCCTACCCGATCTACTAGTACTGCCTATCTATAGTAAGAGTTTATGTTTGTATTTGGCTTGCTATTTACAGTACACGCATTCATTACTTTTTACGTGCATATGATTACCCCCTTGGTTAAGATGGTGTGGGTTAAGTCGGTATGTACATAAAAAGTGCACGCAAAACACATGCGTATCATATGCACGCAAAAGGTAATTTCTGTAGCTCGCCAAATACAAACATAAAATCGTGCTTTTGATAAGCAGGATCTTAAGTCATCAAATAATGATTTGAGTTTTGGGGATGAGGAAAATTGTATATGTTACAGTGTTTGATTGAGTTTGACTGAGTTTTTTAAATAAAATAAGCTAATTGCATGAAGCTATTTGAATGACACATGCAATGGTATCTGATTAAATGTGCCAGAAAACAAGACAACACGATTTTAAAGCATTACATTAGTTACATAAAACCATCACAATAAACTTAACATTTAAATTCAAATAAAACATTTTATTTCGGGTTAAAACTAAATAGGAAAAATAGCAATAATTATACATTTTAAACAGACAATAGTAGTAGGCTAACTGAAATAGTAGTGTAAACAGATGTAAGAACAAGCCATGAACAATTTTTCATCAGAACGTAAAATAATCTACAATATAAATAACAGTCTTTTCTTAAAAACGTAATTGTGAAATATTTAGTAAATGTAGGATATAAATGTAACTTAAACGAATAACTACACCACTTAAAAGAGAAATATCAATGGAAATAATTATGCCTATACTTTTCATCTGAAATCTCAGAACGCAAACAAAATAAAACCAATTATAGCATATTGTATGAACGAATGAATAAAAAAACAAACTGAAATACTGCAACAATAAAGACACCTATACCTATTAGTTCTGGTATTATGTGAGAAATACGGCGGGGCATGCTAAAATTCTCATTGTCATTTTGTGCTTTTTGCATTCATATTTAGGGCTCTTCCGCATTTCTGTATAGCCTACGGTTATTAAAAAGGTGTAGGCTATACTAATCATCTGGTCTGAAGATTAAGCAACATTAAGCGTTTTAGCACGGTACACCGGCCGTGATGGCGTGGTCCGTGGACGCTAAAGGCACTTAGCAAATCTTGCAAGCTTGTAATGTTTTTGTTCCACCATGCCACCAATATGACCAAGTTTAAAGAGGGTAAATTTGATCATTTAACTGAACTGTACACATAGATTTTAGACACGTACATTACGTGCTTTCTCCAACGTGGTTTCAGTGTATTTCTGTCATTTAAAATGCATAAATTTAACAATATGTTGACTTGTTATGTGAGCATATAGATTAAAAATGATTATACTAAATCGTAATTTCGTTTTGATATGTTATATTAGTATTGGGTAAGCTAATTAAAAAGAAAGGCTATAGCCTAATATAAAAGTATACGAAATACAATGCGCCAAACAGCAACATCTACAGATGGTTGTGTATATTGCCATGGAGCACTCATATTGTTTTCTGACCAGTAATTAAATATATTTTTCACTGCTCGGCCATGCAAACTGACTTGCGTTGAGGTGTATGTTAGAGAGGTCCTCATGTGTCCCAGCGGCTTCGGGTCTAAAACGTTGACAAAATATGCCTTGGGCACAGGTCGTGTCCGATATGGCATCGGGTCTCTGGTAATTTATAATGAATGTGCTTTTACCAATCGCCCCGAAAGACACAAATTAAATACATTTTATGGTTAGGTAAACAACAAATATTTGTTATGCCAAACTTTACAAGACATAATTAGGTTAATATACCGTGAGTGATTGACATTTTAGCATTTAATGAACAGACAGCAACTCAAGCAATTGGCGTGTAGTCATACTCGCATGTTCGTGTGTGGCACATTATTGGGAAATGCACACAGCATGCAACAAAAGTTTTTATCTTTGCGCTTAAAAACCATCTTACAGCTGTATAGATCCATAACGCCGTGAGGTATCTTGCTTGGCTGCACAAGACGTTTCGGGTCTAGTCGGGTTCTAAAGAAAGTGCTGACTATTTTTATCTGGTCTATTTGATCTGGCCTGCTCAAGAAGTTCGCTTGGCTAAAATATCAGTTTTTCTGTCTCGTATTACCAAACGAACGTTTCCACAATTCCACAACATTCAGCATTTTCTGAGAGTCCAAATTAAAACAAGATCATGCGAGGAAAATAAAAAGAATGTTTGTTGAGATTGCAGCTACGTCATATAAACAGAAGCACATGGGAGAGTACGCGTTAAAATCAGAGCATTTGTCAATAAGCTCAGTTGAGATCTCAGTTATTTGACCGCTTCAAACACAATACATGTCCTGTATGCTGATGATGTATTTATGTGAACACGATGTGCTGAAGTAAAAAATAACTTAATTCCATCGAGCCAGAGCAGGAAACCTAAAATTTCTGATGTTGATGATGCATAAGAAGAGATCTATGAGATCAAATAAATTCACTTAATCGAGCAGATGAGTGGACTGTGCTGCAAACATAAAAAGTATCTGTATTTCTTGCTTTGGTCTTCGTCAGAAGCGACTTGCACCACCTGCTGGTGAAGCGGTCAGGCAGCAGGTAGAGATCATGCATTGGTGGAATCGGCGCTCTATTGCTTCTCCTGGGATTCCCGGATGTGAAACTTTGAATTTCAAGCCGAATTTGAACCATTAAATTTGTGGAAGCGAATTTTTAAACCGAAATAATATGAACTGAAATTTGTCTGTCGAATATTAAAGGTTGTATTTTAAAACAAGTTGATTTTTTTTAACGAAATTTAAAAGGTGAATTTTGATCATTGAATTTTTAAACGGTGAAACTGTGTGTGAAATTTTTACATTTGAAAAAATCACACCTTAAATATGCAACCATGTTGAATTGCAGAACCTTAAAATGCAAGCACTGTTAATACAATGCATTTTTTTCAGTTAGTGCTATTCAGCAAGTCTTTTTGCTTCAAACACATTTGTCTCTATTTTACTTCCATATATTTTTGCTTCACTGTGATGGTTCTAATAGGCATTTGCACAAATCATTATGGTCATTCAATATTCTTTCATGTGATTTACAGGCACAACAAGAGTTGCGTCAATCCATGGTTGCCGTTAGGGATGGGCGATATGGCCCTAAAACTCTATCACGATAATTCCTGGTATTTGTTGCGATAACGATAAAACTGACGATATATCCATAACGCCATCCACCGCTGTTTTTTGCGTCAAGTGATAGTAACTGCATGTAGTCTAGACCCTCAGAAAAACAAATATTATCAAAAAGTAAAAATTACCCCAAATCAAACAGCTCCTAAAATATACCTACAGTATTTTTGTAAATATAAAATATAATAGTGAGATTCGACTTCAAAAGGTTGTAGTAAAGAAAAGTTAAATGAACTAAAGCTCAATAAACACATCATGTCATACCTAAAACTGTATCATTTCTATTGTTGGGTGGAAACGATCGATCGCATCACGCTGTTAATCACTCTCTTGAACTGTGTGAAGTGAACCTTCTCTTCTCACAGCAACATACACTGAATCTGTCTATGACTCACGCTACAGAAAGAGAACAGAAAAATGCGGATAAAAGACATCTAATTAAATAATCCATGCTTTTATACGCTCATAAACGTATTTAAAATAACGTAATACAAACTCGCATTTTGTACTGTATGTAAACAGGCAGCAGTGCTGTGTCGCTATGAAAGCACATGTGGGCGCGAGCTGCGCACGGGACGCTCCGTTCATGCTGTATATAACAGGCAAGAAATCATATTAAACAATTTGCGCACGCGCGCATAACATCTAACGAATGTTTAAATAAATACTTTTAGCCAAACTAAATGTTGTGGTGTAACTTATTATGACTATCAACGAATACTTAACAAACGAATTAAATAAAACGAAAGTGAAACTAAACATTAACTCGGATGCATCTACAGTGCCAACCTAAACGAGATTTAGAGCTTTAGTGCAAACTCTTTCTCAGCTTCACGTCCGCCCTCCGCTATACCCGTTTTCGTTTCACATATGAGCTGTGAATGGGTCTCACAAAGAAATACGTCATCAACTAGAATTTATCATTTATATCGCGGGTAGACTAATTCCTATCGTGTGGGGAATTTCTACCGGTATATCGCAAACGATATAATATCGCCCATCCCTAGTTGACGTGTAGCCAACCATATCAAATTCAAGTCTTTGTTAAATGCTTATGCTAAATGCTCACCCATTTGTCACTTTAGATAACTGTGTGTGCAAAATTAATAAACATATTGTACATGTTCAACACAAACAAGCTTTCATGTAACTAAGATTTTAACGGTGTTCCTCAAGGTTCAATGTGCGGCCCCCTCAGTTTTGGTTTACAGACACACCAGTTGTGTCAACAACACATTTTCATTCATTATACACTATACTATTATAACTATACATGTCATTTGCATCCAATTACCTTCCATAAAGTGATGTATTTGCTCGTGAAAAGCATACTGAATGAGAAAAAATGAAGGATGGGACTTTTAGAAATTGATGGTGATCCTATGAAGTGGTTAATGGGAAAGGGGTTGAAAAATAAGAGAGCTCAGCTTGATGTCAGCCAAAAAGAAAATCATTGCAAGTCATTACATTTAGATAAAGGATGACAAAGGCAAACATTTGATGTAATGATGCATGCACAATAAAAAATAACGAATAACAGGGTCGGTTTTGTTATGTTTATTGTATGTACTGTATATCTGACAGACTTTTCTAAACAAAGTATTACTAAAGTCCCTCCAGTAATTTTTGGATCATAGTTATTTCATAACGCTACATTTTATTTTTTTACATTAAAAAAGACTTGCATTCCTCTCTGCTATTGTATGCGTTTAGAACACTTAGAAAGTATTGACTATATTCATCATTTTCTCTGATCAAAATCTTTCCATACTAGCATGCCAATTCTCCACAACGTCACGTTGAGTGTATTTTTCAATATCCGTTATTCCCTCAAATTTTTCCAGATGTCCAGTCTCTGTTGATAAAAAGTCTGTTGGTACCACAGCAGATCTGGTGTTTTCTGCGCATGTGTGGGCAGTGTTAGATTTGCACCACACATATCACTCTGAATTGTTGCTAAATTCTCTATCTGGGTGTCATCTGACCACATAATCTCTTCCCACATCACAACTCAGTCATTATTTTGCTTCTGGCAAAATCCAGACATCCTTTCACACGGTTCTTTTTGAGTAATGGCATCGTTTGTACCTCCATCCCATTCAGGGCAGTATCGCACAGAGTTCCTAATATAGAAGGCTGCTTCACCTTGATTTCAGCTTCTGAAGACTGTAGCTCTTTAAAAATGACTTTTGTTCAGTTTGTAGCCGGTCTTTCATTTTTGAAAAAGGCTATGATAAGACAACCAATGTAGATTGTCCAGCTTCCACTTACGGTTAAAGGAACAAACACTGGCACATTCAAACAGATGCAAAATGCTGCTTGGGTGCTTGAGACTTTTGAGTCGCCAAAACCAAAAAGTCTTCACTAATCGATTAACACTCTTTATTGAGCATTTAAATACAGTCCCAAATTCAAAACTTGCTTTATGTGGTAAATTTGGTTTATCGCAGATTACTCTTGTTCACAGAACTCAGCACTATTTAAAAGTAAGCGGTTATTACATCTTTTCAGCCAAGCATTCACTTAATGCAAAATATGCTAAATAAACCACCGGGAGAGTGCATTTATTAGATATTATTTACTAGAATAATCTTGCTTGTTCTATAAACACCATGCACTGTGCTGTGTTTTACCTTTTCTTTGTGTTTTTCTTATTTTCTCCTGTAAAGCTGCTTTAAACTTGAATAAAAATTGAATTGAATTATTGCTAATATTTGAAAAGCAGGTCATAAATGGAAGAGATGTTTGTGTATGTTTGTGTATCCATTCAGCTTTCTATCCATAGCATAAAGTAGATGGGGTCCAGGGACAGTTGTGGTCACCATTCTCTTTTAATAAAACATGACCAAAAAATCTATAGTAAAAATATATGAAAAAGAATTTAATTATTCAACTATAATAGTTAAGCCAAGGTCAAATGTGCTTTTTATAATAATAATAATTATATTATTTATTTAAATGTGTTTATATAAATAAACAATGAATGATTGAGTAATGGAGGAAGTAATAGAGACATGATTATATAATACAGTACGGTGTTTCATCATCTTGGACAGAAAACAGTACTGTGCAGATGGAGCTACTAATTACACAATTCACACCAATGAGAAGGTGCCACCTCAGAAATGAACAGATGGAAATGGATCTCTACCATATCTCTACAAATTCTGCACCGCTTTCAGCTAGTAGTTTATGATAGACAAATATGTACATCGTACATAGTAGAATTAATAGTATAATATAATATTATAACATATTATTTCTAGTTTAGTTGTAAAGGTCTGAAAGTGCAGGGTCACTCTTGCTGGCTTTTACTGTAAACCTGTCAAATGTTATCTAAGCTCCCATAGCTCCACACGCCTCCATCCATTTACAAGGGACATTGTGTCTATTAGACACAACTTACATGCTCACCGCAGCAGGTGTGTATTAGCAGAAACAAGTCTACAGCAGCAGACGCAAAAGCACATCTGGTTCCTCAAGACAAAATACATTCAATTAATTATTACATTATGGGTACAGTCAGAGCAAAAATATGCTGTATTACAATAATAAACAACTAAAGTCAAACATCACGCCATGCAGTCATTTGTGTGTCACACCTATTTTTATAAAATAAAAATACAAACTCTTTCATGTCATTCCAAACCTATGTGACTTCTTTCTTCTGCAGAACACAAAAGATATTTATGAAACAATACTATTGACTTCCATTCTATGGACACAAGACCTCTCATAATTTGTGTTCCATATATAGTTTTCAACTACATTGTACATGAGGTAAATAAAGGATGACACAATTTTCAATTGGTTGAATAATGTAACTATGCAAATAATGTTTCTAAATACAAATAATATTCTTTTTTAATCATTTCTATAATTCATGCCATTTTTAAGGTTGATTAAACAGCACCCAATCAGCGATCATTTGGAAAAAATGACCTTGATAAATTACCGACTGAAATATGATAACAAAACCTATCACTTTTATAGCAATAAAATCCCTGTGGTGCAGAGCGGTCCGATCTGCAAATGGTGTTTCCCGTTGGCACTATAAATAGAGATGCCAATATCGTTTAATTTTGGAATACGTGTGCGTGAGTGTGAAGTGAAAAAGGCCGAAGGTTCAACAGCACGGATTGATCGAGCGTGCCATCTTAACATGAAAACATACTGTCTGTTACACTGTTATCAAATGGGCCTGCGAAGACCTTTAAAGCTCTTTCCATGACATACAGCATAATGCAATAACGGCTTTTAGTGTCACCTTTTCTTAGCAATAGTGTCACCAGAGCCTAAGTTTAATTCTAGTACATCTGCGATTCAGCTGTATGAGGCCAGTGGCCGGGAAAATCAGCAGCATTTTAATATTTAAAATCACTTTTTGGTCGTGTGACATTAAGTTCAGGCAGCATGAATATTTCATGAATCTTTAGTTCAGCATAATTTCATGCACGCTGCTAGTGTGGTGCATTTTTAAACATAACCCAGACTTAAAAATACAATGCCTTTAAAAACAAGTGTAACTGTTATAGCCTTATGTTATAGCTATACAATGCACGTCTGCTGACAATACTGACAAGGACAATAACAACATTGTACACTTGAGTGTGTTCAATCTTACATGATATGTTAAGCAAGACAGCAGCGTGCAAGGGAAAAGCAACAGTTATCATGTGTGGGACATGTGTCGAGTGAAAACTTGACAAACAGTCAAATAAATCATAAAGAAAATATGTTTCGCAAAGTGTAAATAGGGTCCATTTTGATTTCATCTTGACAACTGAAGCAAAACATGCCATACATTTGGACGCCTCTATATTCTTTTTTCCACATTTTAGAATATTAACGTGTGAATGAACATCAATGAAAGTAAGACAATTATGTTGTGTGACAAAAAAATGTAACTGTTAAACAAATCAAAACTCTTTTAAGTAGCCACCTTTTGCCTAAAAATAATTTTGGCCGAGGAAATCAATGCAGCAAAAATACCTCATCCCTGAGGCACTATAACTAAGCATATTATAGTCTACTCAAATTCAACTTTGAAAACATTTCTGTTTATTGAAACCAAACAAAATATTGGCCAAAAAATTATTGGAAAAACTTAAACTAAACGAAATGTTTTAATGTTGCCTCAGAAATAAACTGAAATACTAATATTAATAAAACTGTAATAATTATAATAATAAACAATCTTTAGCGACATAAAACCAAATAAATAATAAGACATTTTTTTACTAAAATGAATATAAACATCTAAAAATAAAAGCTAACTTAAAATCTTAATAAAACTACAATTAAACTAAAAACAAACCTATAATAACTCTAATGATATGTCTTAAAATAATTGACACTTCAATTTTCTATAGTCTCCTAGATTAAATAATGAGGTGTTTTTATGTGGGGGAAAAAGAAATTAAATCAAATTAGAAATATCATAAAACACAGAGCCTCACATAAACTCCCAAACTTCATACACAAGCTGGATCCTGACATGAGATTTGATCAATTCCACCGCCTTGTCCATAAATACCAAGTTTTCTGTGGAAATGGCTGCACGCCCTGTTTTCTATTATACGCCCGTTTCATAAATGAGGCCCAATGTGAAAATGTGTATGACATCAGCATTACAAATACGTTTGAGTGCTTGAAAGAATTCAAAGAAAAATATAGAGGTATAAAATCCCAAAATACAGACTAACCATTTTTTTTTATTGCAATTCTTTCCTAATGTTTATAGAGTGGTATATTGTGTGTGTGCTTTCTTCACACGGCCCGGCTGGAGACTAATGAGGAATGCTGATATTAACCCAAGCTGCACTCAAACATGTCAATGTGTTCAATGTTGTTGTGGCAATTCCAAGGACATGTAAAAACTAGCCAACAGGCTCAAACACATCTGACACTTCATCTTTTCACCTATTTGTGGATATGCCAGTACCTCTCAAACGGTTACTGTTTCCACATTTATTTAAGAAATGAACAAGGGATTTTAATGGAACTAAATGTCTTTCAGACATTCGGTGGCAATGAAGGCTGAAGTTTGAGTCATAACAAAAACAATCGTAGTTATTTTGTGACATTCAGTGCCACACTTTCCTCTCTGACTCATTTAACACACAAACGTCTGACGCTAATCTGAAGACAGGTCACACCGGGACAAATCAAGTGTTTCACTGTAATAAAGTATTTTAATTAACAGTAAAATGTGCAAGCGGACGGCTTTACCAAGAATGCAATGAAGGAAACAATTTGTATGAGTACATTAGTGCCATACAGAAGATGAATGGTTTAGTAATAAGTCATATTAATTACAACCACCTTTAATAACAACCGGCTGCCCGTACATGATCCATTACAGAGAAATACAAGATAGTGATTACTGCTCAGTTTGTGGGGTGTCCTGTAATCTCACAACTACTTAATTTTGTAAAGTACATACGGTTTCAGAGCAAAACGACCCTCATGAATCTCCCACACAGTAACTTCCCATTGAGGTTTTCTTGATGAAGGTGGTGGAGTGAAGGATAAAAGAGTTATATTACAACAGGTTTAACATCTTTCTTGCAGTTCAGGTGCTGTTAGACCTCTGTTAATTGCCTCTGAGAACTCCCATATGGAAGTGTTAATTGTGCAATTGTCAGAGCTTTTAAAGGACTAACAGGCACTCGAGCTGAAGTGACTCACATCTGCAGCGGCATCTAAACTGCCACGAAGCTTTAAAAAGAGCGCCATTACTTCTACCATGAAGGCTGCCGAAGTTTCTTTCACTTTCAGCACCGCTCCATCATCACGCAGCATGTAACGTTTTGCTCGACTTGCACAAATGCATGCCATGTGATGCTAATGGAAAGTGTGAAAGTGCACACTCATGCAGGAGAAACTTCACACATCAGGTCTGAAAAAAGTGCCGCTATTTTTAAGACTTTTAAGTGCCACATGGGCGACACTTTGCTGTCTTAGGAGGCCTACAATCGGACCATGTCAGATGTGGTTTCTCCAAATGTTGGACTTCCAGTAATAGTGTGAGGGTTTGTTTAAGGGTGTAACCTGCCGTGACAGCACTTCTGTACCGCTGCTCATTGTAAGAAGTTTAATTAGAGAAGAAGCCACAGATGGGTCTCTGACAGTGTGTGTTGCATTAGCACACATTTCTGTAATTGCACATAACTGTCACCCACAAGTCGTCATCCATCTCTAATGAGATACAGCAAGCACCTGCAATGACAGAGTAACCACTCACAATCCCTTATCAACCACCTACAGTAAGCACCCTATCAGCCAATCAGGAGCGCTTTGGCCTGTTGAGTCCCTCCATCAATGTGGAGGCACTGTGGTTTTTCCAGGAAATACTTGGCTCGTTTTGGATTATTAATATTGATGATTAATAATTGTGGAGATGTCGCTAAAGTAATATATATATATATATATATATATATATATATATATATAATCATAAAGAAGATCTATATGGCAGTCTTGTTGCTCTCAATATGGCGGCGCTGTTGACCCCATGATTCTACTGTGTAGTCAATGCATGTCTACCCAGAGAAAAATGTTATCGCTCAGATGTTGCTCAGGAGAGTTCTCAGTTGGGTTTTAAATATCATCTTAGTCTCAGATGCTTCTCTGAGAAAACCTTCTACACAGGTGTTTGGGTTCGTATTAAGATTAAATATAATATTAACTTGATTGATGGCAGACTTGACAAATCTGAACTCAGTTTGTGATATTGTTGAGATCTCTCTAAGAAAGACTTTTCTGCTTCTTTTCGGAGGATAAATATCAGAGACACAGATTTGACTTAAAGGGATAGTTCATCCAAAAATGAAAATACTGTCATCATTTAATCACGCTAATGTAATTTCATACTTGTATAAATTGCTTTGTTCCGATGAACACAAAGATAGATATTTGGAAGAATTTTAGTCATTTTCAGTTCCGGGACATCATTGGGACATCAATTAAATGGTAGTCAAAGGTGCCAGAGAACTCTTTGTTTTCCTAAATTCATCAAAATATCCCATTATGTGTTCAACAGAACAAAAAAACAATGTTTTTTTTCCTACTATGGTAGTGGATGATGTCACAGAACGTCTTGGTTACGGATGTAACCTCAGTTCCCTGATGGAGGGAACGAGACGTTGTGTCGAGCCGACAGATGGGGTTCGCTCTTGAGAACCTTCCGACTATTTTAGAAAAGGCCAATGAAATTGGTGAATGAAATTTGCATGCCGGACTCCGCCCCCGGATATCCGGTATAAAAGGGAGACGGCGTGCTGCATTCATCCACCTTTGGTCTGAGGAGCCTGAGAGCATCCCTCGACCGCTGCGGCGGGCGGCCAGCATTGTGGCAAGAAGGACACATCCGTAACCAAGACTTTCCCTTTCTGTTGGTCTCTCGACGTTGTGTCGAGCCGACAGATGGAGTTCCTATTGAAAACGCCACAGCGCTGTGCCGTGTCACAATCTCTGGCGGAGCGATGTTGACTGGCCTGGGCGAGTCAGACGTGAGCGCTAGCGCAAAATTGTAACCGTCCAGTGGACAGGTAGGGGATCCCAGAGCTTTTGAAGAAAAGGTGGGCAGCCCCTGCCACCGGCCGTCACGGGCGGAAGCCTTGATTCTCTAACAGCGAGAAGCCACCCGGCACCGTAAGGGCCACTGGGTAAGCATTATTCCGAGGCCCTAGCCTGAGTGATGGTCTCAACCACCGCAGGGGGTAGGCCACTCAGGATCTCCTCGTCCCGTCCAGACATGGAAGTTCCAGGGGTTTGCCTGGGATGCTGTAACGTGCCCTTCCCCTGGGTCAGGGGGATCAGCCAGGGGGGAGTTGTTGTCAAAAGCATTAGCTCCGAGAACTAAGTCCGGTTGGGCCAATAGGGCACAACTAGTACCACTTGATGCTCCTCTTCCCTGACCTTGCACAAGACCTGTGCAATGAGGCTCACTGGGGGGAAGGCGTACATCTGCTTGCCCCGCTGCCAGCTGTGTGCTAGGGCATCCGTGCCGAGGGGTCCCTCGGTAAGGGAGTACCAAAGCGGGCAATGGGAGGAGTCCGGGGAGGCAACAGGTCCACCTGCGCCTGGCCGAACTGCTCCCATATGAGCCGGACTGCGCAGGGATGGAGTCGCCACTCTCCGCGAGGCTTCGACTGACGAGAGAATGCGTCGGCTGTCTGGTTTAGTTCGCCTGGGATATGTGTGGCTCGCAGGGAGCTGATAACCTGCTGACTCCACATGAGGAGGCGTCGGGCGAGTCGTGTTAACTGCCGTGAGCGAATGCCACCCTGTCGCTGATATACGCCACGGCAGTTGTGCTGTCCGACCAGACCAGCACGTGCTTGCCCTGCACGAGAGGCTGCAGCCCCTTCAGTGCAAGTAGCACAGCCAACAACTCTAGGCAGTTGATGCCAATGCAGGCGGGGGCCTGTCCACCGCCCCGACACTGCGTGCCCATTGCACACGGCACCCCAACCCTGCAGGGAGGCATCTGTCGTTACCACGACGTGCCTTGACACCTTCCCTAGGGGGACGCCTGTCCGCAAGAAGGTCATTGAAGACCGGTCAGGGTGCGTCGGCAGAAAGGCGTCATGACCATACGCCTGCTGCCGGTGTGCCACGCTCTCCAGGGAACCTGACTCTGTAGCCAGTGTTGGAGCGGTCGCATGTGCATCAACCCGAGGGGGACCACACCCGCCGAGGACGCCATGTGCCCCAGGAGCCTCTGAAATTGTTTCGGGGGACCGCTGACTGCCTGAAGTGTTTCAGGCAGTTCAACACTGACTGAGCGCGCTCTGTAGTCAGTCGCGCTGTCATGGAGACAGAGTCGAGTTCTATACCGAGAAAGAGGATGCTCTGCACGGGGGAGAGCTTGCTCTTTTCCCAGTTGACCTGTAGCCCCAAACGATCTAGATGCCGGACCACCAGGTCCCTGTGTGTACACAACAGATTTGTCGAGTGCGCCAAGATGAGCCAGTCGTCGAGATAGTTTAGTACCCGCACACCTCTTTCCCTGAGGGGAAGGAGGGCGGCTTCCACGATCTTCGTGAAGACCCGTGGAGACAGGGACAGACCAAAGGGGAGGACCCTGTACTGATATGCCCGCCCCTCGAAAGCCAAGGGAGGATCGAGACATGAAAGTACGCGTCCTTCAGGTCAATTGCCATGAACCAATCCTGACATCTGACAGACGTCAGGATGCGCCTCTGCGTGATCATCCTGAACGGCAGCTTGTGTAGGTGCTTGTTCAGGGCACGCAGATCTAGGGTGGGGCGCAGGCCCCCGCCTTTCTTTGGGACAATGAAGTACGGGCTGTAAAACCCGTTGAACATCTCGGCTGGAGGGACGGGTTCGATCGCTTCCTTCGCCAGAAGGGTGGCGACCTCGGCCCGAAGCACGGGCACATCCCTGCCTCTGACTGGGGTAGAGGGGATGCCCTGAAACTTGTGCGGGCATTTGGCGAACTGGATCGCGTAGCCGAGAGTTCCTGCGTAAGCGCTGGGTCTGTCTTACCCTCGTGGAGCTCTCTCAACGCCTTGGCCTGACAGTATGGCCATAGCGTGGAGAGAAGAGGCAGCTTGGCCCGCAGCAATGTAAGCTCTCGACACCAGAGATGCCGAAACCTTACATGCTTTGGACGGGAGTCTAGGTCGAGCCCCCAGGTGGCCGCCGCCTGCGGGCACGAGTGCACCGTGGCGGCACACTCCACCTGGGGGACATCGACGTATCCTCTAGCTGCCTCACCCTCGAGGGAAGAGAGGGTGACAGAACTTGTTTGACATGGACGTGCCGAAAAGGGGGCGTTCCAGGTCTCACTAAGTTCCTCATGCACTTCCGGTAAACACGGCACTGGGGGCGGGCGCGGCTTGGAGCCGCGCTCAAACCCGAGGCACCATGTATCCAGCCGCGAGCGCCGGGAGAGGCAGTGCGGGCACTGCAACCCCCAACACTCACGGCGGCCTGGGAAAGCATGGCTGACATTTCGACGTCCGCTTCTTCCTGGGCTCGACCCCCCGAGGGAGGGAGCTCCGAGGAATCGTCGGACTTGGATGGCAGTACGTCAACCCCCGATGCTGCAAGGGACATCTCATCATCATCACGCACCGTGTCAGAATACGTGGTTGAGGAACAAGATGGCAACTACCTAACAACCACAGAAACTTAGATTCATTTGAATTATCTCAGCATCAAAAGAATCTCTGTCAAATCTCTTTGATAATGTCCTGTTATCCTCTTAAGAAGAAAGGGTTACGATTACGTTCAGCTTTACCAAAAAATCGGCATTATTCATAAAAGCTGCATGTTATTGGTGTTAAACAGCATTTTGACAGAGTAAGTAAATGCTCAGCCATTTCATTAATATTCTTCAGTACATTGCATCATGGGTGGATGATTTCCCTCTGAAGCATCACCGCCGGAGTTATATCAAAGCACACAAAGCTGTATATGAGGATGTGGCGTGGGCGAGTGGGGTGTGAAACTGAGTGGAGGAGGTGACCTTAATAGCGTCTCTCTCAGAAACACACACACACACACACATGTACCTGAGATGATCCTGCGCCTTTGAGCTGTGCTGCATTCATATGCCAAGAGCCCGCGTGACCTCACATCAGCTTTGACCTGCGGCAGACGGTGGTCTTCCAGAGCCCAGCTCACCCTGCACTACGGCTCTCATCCGCTCGTGAGCTCAGACGATGACATAAAGAACAAGGTGGGAGTTACAGCCTTTAAATGGGCTCCTGGGGACTGTAGATTCCAGTTAGACCGACTCTTTCAGCAGTCAGGTTTGGTGTACACAGTAAAATCGCTAGTGTTAAAAAAAGTCAAATTAACACACACAGTGTATATATAATCCACACTCTAAAACTGGCAATTTTCCTGTGTAATAAGTAACTAGTAATTAATTACTTTATCGGAGTAACTTATACATCAGAGCCCAACAGTGCCAGTGATACACTAAGAGACAATGCAAAGTGAAAGACTATACAGCCATTGTTAGTCCATTATTTATTCACATGATTTACGTGCAAAAAAAATACATTAAGATGTAATATCTGTGTATTTTTGTAATAAGCATAAAGTATTAAACAGAGACCTCAGACATATCTAGAACATATTATATCTGCTTGAACAATTTACAGTATGGACCATTCTTCAAGATGTAAACAACAGCAGTCCGGACTACCTGAACACTTCCTGTTTCAGTTTGTTGGTGCTACACAACCAAGAAAACATGTATCATTAACACTTAAAAAACTGAAACTGAAGCACTTTTGTTCACATTTGGGAAAATGACAGAACAAAGCCACTTTTGAATGGAAAGACGCTGAGATTTTCTTAAGAAAACTGATGCAAGAACACTCAACAACCCAAGCATTATTCATTCAGTGATGATTTATCTCGGGTCTTTTGGGGGGGGGTGATAAAAGTCCTCTGTGATCAGTGCGCTTCACACATTTACATGGCACCTCTGATAAATCTCTTTAATTGATCGATGCCATGTATAGACAACAAACACGTCTGCAGAGAAAAAAGATTTCATCACTTCGACTTATCAGCGTACATCCTGAGACTAAACAATCGTTGAAGAGTTGAAATGCTGATGGAAGGTGACATGCTGTCTGCTTTAAAGATTACCTCGCAAGTAAACACCGCAGATTCAAAGTGACTTTGATTCAATAAAAGATAATATCCATCCATGCTTATGAATTATCTTCTATGATGGAATCACGAGGGTTCAGAGGATCATGGGAATGCCAGAGAACAACACAATAAGGGCCAGAGCTTCTGCTTCAATAGCATCTTTCTCTTTTTTAATAACACACGGCGGCTGCACAAACACAATCTGCAACGCTGTGAGACAGTATTTCATTTGAATTTAATGTGCTGAATATGTGCAGGTTGAGCTCCCGTGAAATCAGCATTTTATTCTCCACAGAAGCTGTATTTTCCGATCGTTCACCTGGGTCAGTTTCCACACACCCATTTAAAGGAAGGCTTTTACCGAAAAACCAAAATTCGCTGAGTATCGTTTACTCGCCTCACGCCATCCCAGAGGTATGTAACTTCCTTGGTCAGCAAAAACGTGCGCGTTTTTTAAGTATATGACATTTCTTTATATCCATATAATGGAATGGCACTCCAAAAGATAGACAAAAACACTCATACAGCCGTCATAAAAGTGTCCTGAGAGTGGAATAAAATGTGGCTGTATCTGGACTGGAATGAATATCTGTTGCTTAAAAATGTGTACTCTGTTAAAATGTGTAGAATAAATCACATTTATTAAAGGGGTCATATGGCGCAAACATGTGTTTTTCTGTGTCTTTGGTGTGTTATAAGTTGCCCATGCATGTATTAGACACGTAAAATTGCAAAAATTTAAGTGTCGGAAGAAAAGATGCATTCTATCTAAAAGCAAATGCTCACCCAGACCTGCCTGAAACGCCTTGTGTAACCACACCCCCACAAATCTACGTCAGTTGGTGGTCTGATTTGACTAAGACCGCCCAAATGTAAATGCAAGTAAGGTGGGTGCCCTTGTGAATCGCGGTCGCCGCCGCAGCCATGTCGTGGAGATGCTGTGTGTTTCGTTGTCTCTTTGTTTGCCCTTCCAAAAGATGAGACAACTAAAAACGAATGGTTACATTTTATTTACAATACTGTTCCAGAAAAGTACAATCCGAATATTCAAGTGTGTGCAGCGCATTTCATAGATGATTGCTTCATGAACCTGGGAGAGATCAAGGCCGGCTGTGCACGAAAGCTTTGGGGCAATTCCAACCATTACAACTTCGCAAGGACAGTCTGGCGCTTCAGATTCACAGCCTGTAAGTATATTTTCATTGTAAAAGACTTTGTTACGGACTAACGCGAGTTGAGTTTGTCGTGTGTTTGTAGCGCATGTTGTTTCTTTGTGTGATCTGCAAATGCAGACATGCGCGCAACGTGAAAAAAGACAACGTAAGTCCTAATAATCAGTAATTATGTTCCCACTAGAGGCAACAAATGTCATGTTTATAATGGGGTTTATTGTCTTTGTTGAGTCGAGACATGGCGTAACACTGGTTGATCACTAACGGCAAATCTTTATAACGTCGTATATAAAAGGTAAAACAGTTTTTAACTATTTAACATCATATATTTTTTAAAAACCTTACCAATCCTTTACATCCTGCTCAAGTCGCGCTGGCAAAGTTGATGTATTGGCTTGATCATCTTCATTTTCAGATTCGGGCTTGAATTGATCAGGAAAGTACAGGTGACATTTTATCACCTGTCAGTACAATTGAAGAGGAACCTGATGTTCCAAATATGGTAAGAGGCGTTACATTTCCCTCACACGCTTGCAGTATTCCACCAATCACTACGCACTGGTTAACTGGCCAATCACAGCACACCTCGCTTTTCAGAGCCATGAGCTTTGTAAAAAATGCACGGTATGTGGAAAATACAGCGTTTTTGAACCTTAAATCGTGTAGACACATTGCATTACATCTAAAACAAACCATAATATTTGTTTTAGCTGTGTCATATGACCCCTTTAAATGTTGCTTTGTGATAGAATCACTCCTCTGCAAACAAGTGCTTTTGTGTGAAACGGTTCTGATGAACATGTTTGTTTATGTTTATGCAGCTTCTGTTTAGACTAAAATCTCTGTAAATATGCAAAAAAAAAAAAAAACATTTCTGGAGAGCCCTTTTTAAGGTGAAGCCACCGCCTCACATTCCCAGTACACCAATGCATCGTGTCATTCATGCATATATACAATACCATTATTTTGACCATGCTGCTTACATTTATTTAAAGAAACCCTCCTCTATGTCTTTCTCTCTTCCTAATTCTAACAAGTCTCTAACAATTGTTGATCTCATGTAATGGTTTTCTTCCTTTTGTAAATAACTGTGGATAAAGAATTGCTTTGGGATCTACAAAATGTTCAAATGTAATGTAATTTCTGCAATCGAAGCAGAACAAAACAATAATGACGGTTCATCAACTAACAGTCAGGCAAACCGAAAATCCCATCCCAAATCCATGCCGTTTGGTTGAGTGACTGGCCTTGTCCCAAACACTGCTCTGGATGTGGATTTGCAGTCTTGTGGACATGCGATGGTCTTCACTCCTCAATACAGTGTCTCATTTTTCTAGTTTAGATTTAAAAAGTGCTTATTATTTTGATTAACAATATATAACTGACTGTCTGACATTACAATTACAGTGTGACTAGCTGTATTGTTTAGATGATAAAAGAACCAAAATTATTTCAAGCACTGAAAATCATTCAAAGGTTTGCAGCCGTAAAATGAAAACTACACGTCTACATGTCACCAAGTAATTCCATTTAAAGCCTAATTACTGCTTAGTATATGTTTTCTGTGCGAACCAAAGGCAACTGTGTCAAGCAACTCCATCAGGACAGAATAAGTGTGTGAAATGTATGAAAATATGACTAAATGGATGTCTCTAGACAACGGCAAAATAAAAGCAACAGTGGCAAACATACAGAAGAAAACATTACAGAATGAGTATACAGCAGTGGTTCTCAAACTGGGGGGCCTCGGGATGGATCCGGGGGGGAACAGATTTTGTGGTATTATACGAAATATAGAAATTTATCATCAATTTTATGCAATCATACATCAGAAAAATAAGACCACCAACCAAAAGTATTGATGTTCCCGCATTGTATAACAGAATTTGTTTTTGGTTTATTAAAATTCTAAGTTTAAGATTATACGTTTTTATTTGGGGGGGGGCGCAAAGCGATGCACTTGACACAAAGGGGCCTTACAACAAAAAAGTTAGAGAACCACCACTATACAGAGTGAACATAGTGTCAACAAGTAACGCATGTAAATGAGTTTGAAGCATATTTAATTCTTTCAATGTGCCATTTTAATGTGTCTCAATTTATTGAAGCAATTTGTTACTCTGAACAGTGTGTTCCTGTTTATGAAATTCATTAATGGCTGCACGGAGGCGCAGTGAGCGGCTGCGTGCCCTTTATGTCACATTTCAGACGCGGCAGCCGCCTTTAGCGGGGTCACCGCTGATAGAAAGTGTTTTACATTGTGATTTCCACTATATGGCCTGCATGAATCTCTCGGACGGGGAAAACATATTTGGACGGCAGCCCAAGAAAGCAACGCTTCATCATTTTAATTGCACATCTCTAACCGCTTTCCTTCTGCAACTGGAATGAGACTCTGGAGAAAATTTGATAAATGGAAGGCCCTGGCAGCTGTTATTAGGTCTGTTTCTCTTTTTAATAATTATTTTACAGAATGATATGCGAACAGAGTGATTCTGGGAGGAGGGTGTGGTGATTAAATGTAATGCTAGTTCTGCATGACTGAAAAAAAAACATTGTGGCGGAGCGTTACGTTGAAGCCCAATTAAATAGTGTTTCTTGGGCCAATGACAGGACTATTTGACACAATAATTAACAGCAACTACAGGCAAAATATTAAACAGAACATGACCTCTGTTTGTGTTGGGTGGAAATAGCTTGCGGTGGGTTAATGTGATACTGTAATACGGCTGGAATATACTTTTGGGTACAAAGGCAAGGACACCAGAGAAGTGCTCGGGGGGAGTGCTTATATGAAATCTAAAAGGTTTTATATTCTTCAGACAAACCTGAGAAAAATATAAGAACTACTTAATGACGTTTAGGTCAGAGTTGCTCGCTGCAATTTCACACCAAGCATATGTCACACTCGGACCACTGCAGTTCTCGAAAAACTTTTGTTCCCATGCTAACTTTGGAAAATCCAAACTTACAAAACAAGTTAAAAATACTTCCCAATCAGCTGTCACTTTAAGAGTGCTGGCACAATCTTTCGCATTGTGATTTCTGCTCAATCGTTCAAAATAATTATGTGACTGAAACATTGTAACTTACCCCATGAGAGGGGTAAACTGAGAGTGTGATGATGATATCTTCTTGATAAATAATTGTTATTGATACATAATTGCTACATAAACATAAGTGTTATTTTGTAATCACTCCATAGTAATAGCAATGTTCTTATTATTTGAACTGTTCAAATAATTAAATTATGAGACCACCTGCAAATTAAAATAATAGTAATATTTGTTTTAAAATGTCATTTTTGGTGCAAAAACATTTATTCAAGAGTACGTTTACTTGTGTTTTGCGTTTACTTTTTAGGGTGTCCATTTAGTGTGATATAATAAAACATTGAAAAAGTTTTAATTAAAGATTAAATCATTAAAGATTATTAGAATGGCTACAGTAGAAGACTATCCAGACTTGTTTATACAGGTATTCTGGAATAGAGCAGAATGAGAGATTAAAGACGGAATGCAAAAGCCCGTCAGACTGCACAGGAAAAGAAATCCAAGAACGCAAGTAGAGGAAGCCAATTCCAAATCTATATAGAAAATATAGAAAAATTACACTAAATATTGCAACATTTCCATGAACACATGATTTGCATTACTCAATTTATGACATTTGAACATTAAGTAAATTAAATATCATACAATACATGTCACGGGCGTGCGAAGACAGAACCCAAATGCAGGCAGCAGTACGGGTAACACAAAAGATTTTAATAAATGTAAACACAACAAAAAACCCACGATGGGGAAAACTGTACAAAACACGAAAACAAACTAAAATACTTCCCGAACGGGGATAAAGTACTCACGAAGAATAAATCCAAATAATAAGTCCAACAAGAAAATAGCCCAGGGGAAACACGTAATCCACACGACACGAACACAATAGAACAATATGAACCGACAAAAACTAGAGACTGAGGGGAACATTAAATAGGGAAAAACTCACAGAGGATAATTACAGAGACGAGGGACAGGTGACGAGGATAAAACAATCATGGAAAGAATCAGGGAAACAAGAGAGCGGGGCTATGAGACAAGACCGGAGGACACGTGGCAAAAAGTAAACAAAAGCCACGCGTCTCCACACAAAACACCCGCAGGACATGGTTCTATCACGACCCTGTCCATAGAGTTAAAGAACTCGAAAACAGGAAGGACAGAGTCCTGACAATACATTTACAAAAAACAAAACGTATTGTAAAATCACGGTGGACTGGATTAATGACAGAATAAGAGTTATCCAACAGTTTGGACATATATGTTTTTATTCAAAGTGACTTACAATGGGGAAAACAAAAAAGTGGTTCCTCTTCTCAGTTTTATGTTAAAAAATTGTATGCTCCCTAAAACCCATCTGAGAACTAGGTAATGTGGCAGATCATGCTGGCCAGATTTAGTGTGGGATGTGTGACATTGATTGACGTGCCATGTCAAGGAGGGTTGCCATCTTCAATGTGAAAAAAGGGACACATCCACCCCCAGTACCACCACCAGAGCCAAGGAGGAACACATATTTATTGTGAAATTGATTTTGCTGTTATTGTCTGTTTTTACCCCCCCCCCACACTATAAAGATCAAGTCTCTGTTTTAATCATGCGTATTAGCATCTATTACATTAAGGAGGCCGCATTTCATATTTCTTGATGATCACAGTTAATATGAGTGGCAGACCTGCTGTCAAGTTGAAATATCTTACAAACCCATTCCCTGCATTTTGTGAGTTATTGTAAAAGTTTCTTAAGAAAATGCATGGGATTGGGGTGAGGTGAGGCCAAAGACATTCATGCCACCCACTGACTAACCCATTTTGAAAATATGTAGTTGTAAACATCTGGGCCTCAGAGGAAAAAGTGCTTGAGAGAAATGAGATGTGCTTGTACAGTAAGGGTAACACTCTCAAATTGCTCCATGCTCAATTTTTCCCAGCTCCTGGGGCCTATTGTTTCATTTCTCAGGTTGTAAATCTTGACTTCTCCATGGGTCAATTTCAATGAACTCGGCAAGGCTAGCCCGGATTCTGTACAAACCCCAGTGAGAATATCTAGCTAAAGCCCAAACTCAGGGTCTCATCCTCCGTGTTCTAATGTCTCTCAACAATCACCCGAGAAATATGCATTTTAACATCATGACGATGTTATTTCTCAACGTGGAGCTTTAACCGTAGCGAGGGTCGTGAAGCACTTAAAGAGATTCTCTTAGTAAAAGCTTGACCACGGCTTCAGTTTAATAAAAGCTTTTATACCCTTCACAAACAGGCAGATGTCACAGATCCACTTTCACAGTTTCAAGTCCCTAGTGGTCGAAAAAAAACAAAGCGTTCTTACTAAAGTGCTTTCCAGCACTGCAGAATGAAATGAGATGTTTGTCAAGTGCCTGCAATCAAAGGCCTGTCACAAAACAAAAAAGATGAGATCATTTATATGTATAAAGGCTACGCACAGAATCATACTGTATACAGTACAGTACACACTAATATCATGTTTTTTTAAATAAAGTGCCCAAACAGCAGTATAGAGCTTGAGAAAAACCACCAAATAGATGTTGTCGTCTTATCGTTTTCTGGTGTCATTGACCCCAACCATATGACCACTATTACCCATGTAGGGTCACTCTATTTACTAGAAGGTAAAACACACAGTTATCTTTACTGCTAATTACTGAGCTGATAAAAACGACAGATATGAACGAGATCAAAATGACCCCACCTCCCCATATGAAACTGTAAAGTGTATGGGATACTTCTCATTACATTTACCAAATCCTGTTGATTTTTTCAACAGTATTTATTTCTTGCAAACAATTTTAGGAGAAGCATGTGAGGCCACGTTTTTAAGATTTGCCGTAGTTAACAAGACGTTTCCAAAGCAAGCTGGAGATCATTTGACATAGCAGCTTTCTGCCCCACATCACCTTTCTTCCCATCTCCACCGCCAAGCATCAGCAATCAATCCAACACTAATTGCTCTGTGGCTACTACAGTTGAATGTGTTTGTGGCTGTAGAGCTCTTAATAAAGATGTCAAGCCTCCCAAACAGACCTCTAGAGGCCCACGCTGACATTTAGTCATTCAGTGAATGAAATCTGCATTGGCGCTCAAATGTGTGTTTACTATAGGATCACTAATTAGCATTTATAGATGAGATGCGCCAAAGAAGTTCTGCTAGTGGCGGAGGTAAGCAGACTGTTGGGAGATGTGCTTTTCCAATGAGTTGAACGTGTACACGTAGAGCTATTGTTATCCTTTTGTGGGTTCTTAATAGAAGCAATTTTGGTATTGTGCCAATTGTGAAATCCAGGAACCATGGAGTTGAGAACGATACCAACAGTTATGCTCTACATCAACCAATACATTTATTTCATGTATTTTATTAGACTTTTCAGCTATGGATTACCTTTATCGGCCTCTGGGTTAAGCTTAGATTTATACCTTTTATACAGCAATACAATTGTGTATGTGATGTAAATGTAAAAGAAATTTGAAACCCCTGGATGAATCCATATTTGACCCCATCCATTGGTTAAAACAACCCAATCTTTTTTAGAGGGTAATGTGTGAACCAGGAATCTCCTGAATCTACCTGAGGGCCACCGGTCTGTTGATGTTCACAACCACGACAGATGAAAGTATTTTTACAACCTTGATTCAAGCAAGCTTCTCATCACTCCCTGTTAAACTAACATGTGGTATAGTAATGATGTCTGAGATAGCATGTATTGCGTGAGAACTGCAATTTACCAGGCCGGTGTAAGTGCCATTAAGAGACCAGACACGTCACATGTTGGCTTTGATGTCTGATGTCCCTTCTTAAAAATAATGACGTGATACCTTTAACAACACTTGGACATTTGAATTAATAGCCCTGCTTGGGAATCACCTCCCAGTCTTGCCAGCTGACAAAATCATCAAATCTAAACGGACGAGCTTGGTGGCGAAAAGTTTTTTTAACAAAGAAATCGTTATATGGTTTCAGAAACGAAAGACGAGATGCAGATTCTTTGCAAGACCGTCTTTTGTAGATTTAACTCTTTCCCTGTCATTGATAAGATTTTCTGTGATTTGTGACACAATGCTGCTATGGATTTTCAACACTGGGATGACAAAGGGCGCTGGTATGCATCTCCGAACCCAAAAACAAGCGAGGTAAATAAATACATAAACCAAAAGGAACAGATAATAGATTACTTGGGCATATGTGATCATCAAACATTCAGCAGCATATAAATCAAAACTGCCTAATGTTACTGAATGTAATGTCGAACACAAAAACAGGTAAACAACTGTGCAAGCTTTGGACGTGTTGATGGACTCAATCTGCTCATCTTTAGTCCATCTTTAAAAGAGTAGTTCACTTCGGCCCCGTTCACTTTCCATAGTCACTTTTCTTCCTATTATGGATGAGGGAAAATCTTGAAGTGAACTCCTTTAAATCATCGTTCTCAATCCAATCTGGATAAAGTTTTTTTTGAATGAAACTATAATTAAAATTATTGCAGGAAAAAAGCACCACCAGATAAGTCATCCTAATCTAATAACCATAAACCACTGATTAAAGAGTTTGCCTCGGACACAATTTGTTGCTTGTGCTACAGTTTCACATTTTTCACATAGATATAAATAACTTGATGGCGCATTAGCATCTGTTTCTATGGGCCGCTATACGTAGGTGATCCGTCATATTGGAACCTTGCGAGGCGGTGAGTTAACACTCAAAATCAAGCTGACTGTGTAAACTCAAACATTATATCTGCTACACTAACACATGACAACAACGAAAGGTTATCCCACTTTTCGTGAATTTAAATCCCCGTGGTTTTCACAGCCATGGCTGCGCAGCGCAGTGTTGGGGCATTCTAGTCAACTGTGAGTGACGTCAGTGGACCGTTCCAAGATGGCGGACACGTCTACAAGCCTGGAGCGCTTGAATGCGGCATCTAGTTATTTATGTCTATGTTTTTAATCATGTAACCCTTAAAGTCCCAGTGATGTTAAAAATGACAATTCTTATTTTTTCAAGAAATAGTGCAGCGTTTATAGTAAATAGCTTATCAATGTGGGTTATTTTCTTTTTAAAATTCATGTACCCTCATAATCTTCAGTTAAAATCTGAAAATGCACTTTCGCCCTGAAATGATGTTAAGTGGTGCTCAAGAACAGGGTTTCTCCAACTGAGGCTCGTGTACCCCTGGTGGTTTGTGGTGGAATTGCAGGGGGTTTGTGAGTTTGTATACTTTGTGGACTGTATTTCTATATGTTTTTTCCATTACTTAAAAAAAGTTAAATTGCAAACAAATGTTACAGGTTTAATAATAGGCCTATCAATAGTTATGTAAAATACTACTCATAGTAACATTGAAACAGATAAAAGAATAAATCTCTTTAAAGTTAAACATGTATTTGCTATTCAATTATTGAAATATTTACTTAAAGGAGTGGTGCAACGGTGTGTCATGCATTCTGACTTCTTTACAATGTTCATGCTTAACATGGTCATCTTGTCAAAAAACGAGTTGGGTGTATTACATAGTATTTCTGTGCTCGATATACTCCTCCAGCGATCGTACAGGTTTCAGAAAGTTTTTTTTCGAACATATAAAACTGTTTCGTAACAATTTTTCTTAGTCCCTTATTATACAATTCTCCCAGAAAAGCATGCGGCACGCCCACGCTCGCAGCAAGGAGAGCAGGAGAAGGAGCATGCGCAGACGTCACTTTCACTTGTGTGCAGGAGAGAGAGCATACATTTCCGAAGTTCAGGTGTTTGTTTGTTCACTGCATTTGGGTGATGAATGTTATATAAACGGTGGATATAACGCTGGATTTGGAGATGGTTTGAAACTGATATATGGAGCCGTCCCAGCGCTAAAAGATGCCGGACATGAACCGCATACGGTGAGTGAAACTGATGTCTGTGTTTTGTTGGCAATGGGTGCGCACGTGCTTTAGTTCAGCCTACCCCTCCCCCCCGCACGCGCCGTATGCTTTCGGAAATAATCGTACAGCTGTATCCATCTTTTATAAATGTGATCAAACTACATAGGTAATAGGTAATCAAGATTAATAAGAGATTGGCAGAAACCACGTGTGTTAGGGCCGCTTTAAAATCTCAGACAGTACTTCCAAAAGTACAGCTAACAAAAGAGTTTGAAAACCCCCATGCTATATATATAATATACAGTAGATGGATTTAAAGCCATTTCAATTTCATCCCTCCTTTTAAATGCCTAATAAATGTTTATTAACAGAAAGAAGGATTAAGTCAGTATAGTGTGTGTGTGTGTGTGTGTGTGTGTGCGTTCATGTTTGTATATCCCGGTGGGGACCTAAACCTGAATACACACCAACACATGGTGACTCGTGTCACCGTGGGGACCAAAATTGAGGTCCCCAGGGGCAAAAAAGCTAATAAATTGTACAGAACAATATTTTTTACAAATCTAAAAATGCAAAAAGTGTTCTATGATCTTTAGGTTTAGGGATAGGGGATAGAATATACAGTTTGTACAGTATAAAAAGATTACGCCTATGGACTGTCCCCACAGGGATAGTCAACCAAAGCCTGTGCGTGTGTGTGTGTGTGTGTGTGTGTGTGCGTGCGTGTGTGTGTGTGTGTGTGTGGTGTGTGTGTGTGTGTGTGTGTGTGTGTGTGTGTGTGTGTGCGTGCGTGCGTGCGTGCGTGCGTGCGTGCGTGCGTGCGTGCGTGCGTGCGTGCGTGCGTGCGTGTGTGTGTGTGATGAATGCGCTAACAGTAGTTATGTGGGTAAGGAGAGGCGCAGCTGCTGTGCTTAGGTACATTAAAATGTAATTAAAGAAGCTTCATTAGAGGCATGTCTTAGGAGAAACAAACTCTCTCTCGCTGGGTCACATGTGCACACACTCATCTCTCCACGGGCCTTCACATCCACACTTCCAAACACCGAGAGTGTGTGCTTTAACAGAGGCTTTCAAAGACATTCAACTCCGATTATAAGAAAACTGTGATCGTTTTATATGCTAATTGAAGGTGTGCCGACACTGTATAAACATCTGTATTGTTTTGACCTAGAGGAAAAGACGTGATATGTAAGCTTCGCTGGAAATGGTTGTTCTCGGGAAACTGTGACATTTAGTGTGCCCATGAACAGGTCCATATCCACCGATCTGTACCAGCACAACATCGCAGCTGACTTGCACATTTCTGCAGAATTACCCATAATTCACGAAGTTGTGCTCATGCAAATGCATTTTCATTTATTAAACATGAAATGTTTGCCGCTGTCACAGCAGTAATCTCAGGTGCATTTAACACATTTTATCATATTTGTATCTATTCCCCAGATTTCATAAACTACAGAAAAATACAATAAAACAACGTGAATCCAAAGTCATATAATTTGCCACTAAGTGCAATGGTCATTTAATAAATGAGAGCAGACTGACCATAAATAGAAATGAGGCTCAAACAAATAAGGCATAGAACATGTTTAAAGGTGTGATTATAGCCATATGAAGGAACAGATGAAAGACAGAGAGACGTGTGCTCTCTCATTAAGTCCAATTATACCCAGAGGTAATTATCTATAACATCTGTATTTCCAAAACGAGTATTTAATCTTCTCTTGCTGTTAATGACGTCCACTGTGGCTGTGCTTTGGCAGGAGTCCATCTCCACACACACACACACGCACGCACACGCACACACACTCTAAAAGCTATATTTCAATATTTGTGTGCAGATAACTACATCATTTCATGTTACACACACTGTGCAGTATTTTTCTAAAACTGTGTGAAGGAAAATTCGACGATGTTGTATTTAATAACATTTGGGCTCGGATTCTCAGATTCTGGTTGAAATCCCTTTAGTGAGTCATTTAGCAGGTGCTTTTATCCAAAGTGACTTATTACAGGTTGAGTTCTCCTGGTGTAAAACGAGGTTAAGTACTCTGCTCAAGGGCCAGTGGTGATAATTCACTAAATAACCCTTCTGGGTTTTGAACCGGTAACCTTCTATAGTGACTAGCTCCGAGCCTTTAGTTTCTCTGCCACATTAGCCAACATTTCAACAGATGAGATGATGTCCAAAGCTGGCCTAAGACTACAGGGGTATTATGCTGATTTACAAAATCTGATGGTTATCCAAGGTTATCTGATAATGTGAGCCGTTCAAATCTTACACCTCCCAATCTGCTCGCAGACACGCCTGGTCCACCCCAGTAAAATCAAACATGTTTAATATTTATCATTGTAAACCAGGATGATTGCAACATGATTACAACAGTCGGTGACCGTGAAACAAGCTGCTGATCGTGTCCCATGGACAGTGGAGATGAAGGAATGGTGACCAATACGAATGTACTGAGAAATAGATCAGCTGGGGAGAAATCGCCTGGTTTTTGTACCAGATACAGGTGTAGAAAGCTGGCAAAGGTAAACATTAGCTGTTGAAATGTCAAGAAATGATGATGTGTAGCATACAGACTGCTACAGGTCTATCAGAAGATGACTCTGAATTGCTTTGTAGTTCACTTTGTATCCGCTTCCCCACGAGAAGAGGTGAGATGCTCCTTCTGACGTGATGATTTAAACAATATCTAAAGCATGTTTGAGATTTAAGAGAAGAAAGTCTGTGATGTTTCCTTTTATGTGTGTGATGCAATCAGATTTCACAATCCATTAGGATTTGAAACCTGCTGTAGAAAACTAGTAGTTTTCAGTAATGTGCTTACAATGAAAGTCTACGAGGAATTGCACTTTGAAGTGAGCAGGATTATTATCGCTATCTGAAACTATTCAAACATTTCTGTTAATTGAAATCAATTAAAATGGTACGCTAAAGAACTAAAACTGTTAACAAATAAAAACGACACTAAAACTGAAATAAAAAAAATGAACCCAAACAATAGGGCAGTCAATAGATTAATCGCATCAAGAATAAAAGTTTGTGTTTACATAATATATGTCTGTGTAGTGTGCATATTAATTTTGTATTCATAAACACATACACATACAGTGCATGTATATATTTAAGAAATGTAAATATTTCCTTAACAATATGTATACATGTGTATGTGTACGTGTACGTGTAGGCCTATGTGTTTATATATAAAACATGTATATTAATTCTGGATGCGATTAATCGCATGTATATATTAAATAGAAATATTCAATTAAATAGCAATATTCAAAATATTAAATAGCAATATTCAAAATAAATCAAAATAACAACATGGCTATAAACTAAAAAATATAAAAAGCCAATTGAAATATTAATAAAAGCTAAAGTAACATTGAGATCTCTCTCACCATGAAAAGGATTATATTTTTATATTTGTTTAACGTTGCGACATCGCGTCGGGTCTGGTTAGGACATGCCCTACATCCAAAATCTTCCATACTATATAATGTGACCCTGGACCAAAAAAATCTGCCAATTTTTTCGAAATTAGGATTTATACATGATCTGAAAGCTCAATAATATGCTTTCCATTGATGTATGGTTTGTTAGAATAAGACAGAGGTGGTGAGACCAAGTCAATGCGTTGCAAGTCACAAGCAAGTCTCAAGTCTTTGCATGCAAGTCCCGAGTCAAATCCCAAGTCAAGCTTCGAGTCCTCAAGTTTAAACTTCAAGTCTTTAACAAGTCATTAGTTCTCTTTCCCCAAATCAGTTTCACTGTAAAATAGTATAGTAGATTTATATGAGTTAATTAAGTATATTTACAGCTATTCTAACCATGCTGATTTTGGGTCTGACCTCTATACCTGTAATATTACTGTATATTCAGTTTATATGGTAATATACTGTAGAAGGTGGATTTAGGTATTAATTAAGTTATAAAATTGTTCTTCTTTAGTCTTGAATAATATATTCAAGGTTTTCAATAGGAATACTAATAATGTTTTATCACAAACAGAATACAATTTTCATTCAACTATACATTCTATAAATGAAACTATTTATTGTTATAAATTAATGATTAACTTTCCAATAAAATGTAAGTATACAACATAAAACAAAATATATAATGTTATTGAACAACATGAAGGTGAATAAATAATGTCAGGGTTTTTATTGCCCTCCAAATTAAAAACATTACAAATCAATCTACAAAAATACAAACATTTGTTTAAATGTCGTTTGGGTTCCACCTGATTTATGTGTGTGGTATACACAATTTCAAAATTTAAACACTACATTCTACAATCATACTTTGTTAGAATTTATTTCTGTTAGCTAGTTACAGGCAAAAATATAGAGCTTGTATTCGAGAAATGTGTTATGACTGTCAACTAAAAATGTAATGCTTCGGATTGCACAGAATGAGCAAGCGATCATAAATTATAAGCATGATATCAACCGTTAGCTAGTTTGAGAGAGCAATTATCGTAGATAACGTACATTGAATGCATTTAGGCAGGCTAGCAAACAAGTCGAAATCATCACAAAATGAGCTTCTAAACGGCATGTTTCATAAAACAGATTTTGAGTTTGCCGCCTCCCGCTCCGTCTGACGTTCCTCCATTCAAATGAAACAACTGACCACCTCATCCTTACGAAGGGCTACCACGCATGTGCAGAAATGTGGATTTTCTGATATTTATGTTTAAACATGTGTACATCTATTTTGCGTTTTAAGGTAGACCATCATTTGATGTCAGGTTATTAGGGCTATGCACTGCAATGCAGTTCAAGTCGGGCGGATTTACAACATACAAGCTCACCCATTTCTCCCAACATGAAATGAATGGCTGGGACACGAGCGTGAGGGAGACCAGGGAGAATAGTGATTTATTTCCTACACAATTGGATGCGTTTGAGATGAATAAGGTTTATAATTGATGAATTATAATTATAATTACAAAGAAGTTAAAGTATTGTAAATACATTATTAACAGTTTACTAGCACTTGTGTCTAATTTACGTACTAATTGTAATAAACATTATGTGGTTTAAAACACTGGACAGTTTTGATAAATGACAGCCGACCGTGACCACAACTTCAATGTTTGGTTTTAAAATATATAAAGACTTGCTGAGTCATAGTGTTTAAGTCTAAGTCAAATCACAAGTCATTGGTGTCCAAGTCTAAGTCAAGTCGCAAGTCTTCTCTGATTTTGTCGAGTTGCAAGTCATCAAATTTGTGACTCGAGTCAAGTCCAAGTCATGAGACTCGAGTCCACAACCCTGGAATAAGACAATATTTGGTCGAGATACAACTGTTTGAAAATCTGGAATCTGAGCGTTCAAAAAATCTAAATATTGAGAAAATCGCCTTTGAAGTTGTTTATCAGAGGCGCTGTATCAGGCCGTTGCATTGGATGGACTCTGCCACAGGAGCTGAGCAAAGGTCAAATTCAACAGTTAATCAAATAAAAAGAGCGGCAATTTCTCAAATTTCTCGTGACTAAATTATGTTTTTATCAACGCCTACGTACAGGTTGTTGTTAAAACGTCAAGGTCAAAGAGAATACAGCTCACACGACCCTCTATTCATACTGTAGTACTCCAACACATACTATAGAGAACGTACTTTTTAAATGCTTGAAAAGAGGTACTTGATTAGAATCAGTACTCTCACAAAATGCTGACACAGCAATGGTGTTAGGCAGGGGCGCAACTGCACATTTTCTGAGTGGTATGCGAGATCAGTATTGGCGCCCCCCATCGGCCACCCCAATATAGAAAACAAACAAATAAAAAATCCGCAGACAAGTTGTATATTACCTTTGCAGTCATTCTATTTTACAACATGTGAAGGAGACAATCAGATTTGCATCTATAACAGAAGCATAAAGGTTTCCTTTTACAGAAACACTTTTCCAACTACTTCACAGTGTAACAGGTAAACAATTCTGAAAAGTTAATAACAATCTGAAAAATAATGAAACAAAGCAGCAAAAAGTACATAAAGTTTATGTTCAGTTCAGACATACACAATAAATTAGGTCAGAAACTAACGATTATTTTAATAAATATATAATTGGACGATTGTTTTTTTTATTAGTCGGATAACAGGCTAAACAGTTTTTAAATTGATCCTTTGCTTATGTAACCTTAATTGTAAATTCATTTTTATTTTATTTTTATTTCTTTTCTATTTTATGTTAAAAGAGAAATGTATGTTGAACTCTAGTTTAATGTTTAGTTAAAAAGCTCTTTTGTGCATCTGCCCCTTTAAGGCAGCGAGGGCTCTTGGGGAAAAAGGAAGAGCGAGAGGGAGTCGAGTGTGAGTTGCGTTAGGTGGCTGTTGTGCCGATACCGATGATTCCTAAAAGTGAAATAAAGAACGTAAATCTACCCGGTGTAACCCGTGTTTCATTTGTATTATCCACGCTGAAGAGACTGGAGTGTGCACGGCAGGAAATAAGGGTTACACTTATAATAACTAAATAAGACTTCAAATAAGGCTATTTATTGTATTCTTTGAAAAGTGAGTTTCACTTATGTAGTCTAGAATTTTGACATTTAAAACTTTAACAAAAAAAATTGTCAAATTTTAAACAATAAAACTTCTTTAAATATCCCAAATATAAGTAACAATCGAGTTGTAGCCCATTAGAGATGTGCTGATGAGGAAATAAACTTATTTTGATCTTTAAAGTTATACATTTAGATTATTATTATCAGAATAAGACGTATCACATGACATACTCGCATTGTATTTTTTTTGTTCTTTTCGCACTTAGGCCTACTTTAAAACGAATGCTTAGTTTGTGGTTCATTAATATTGAATAAATACAACAATAAAATTAGCCTATATGTTAAACATACCTTTACTGCGCACTTATAATTAAAATATTATTGAAAAAACGAAATAAGATGGATAACAGATATTATAACGCAAATAAATAAAACATCTTTGGATTTTCCCCTTGCTTTAAACATTTTTAGTTTGTGGTTCACTTTTATGAAAACATCATTAAAGTAAAACAAAGACAAACTCACTTACATTGAATGCTCAAATTATTTTTTATTAACAAACGTTCTTTTGCGCTCTTGTCTCTGTCATCCTGTCAATCATTGCGCTGTTTCAGTGTCCACACACAATATCTCCGGTGCTCTGTGCTGCGCGCTGTTTGCAGAAGACGCAACTGCTCGCGTTATGTGAAGGACACGGACCTGACGTTCAAACTGCACAGCTCGCGTTGCCATATGGGGAAAACGCGTCCGACGATTAATGAAGAACCCGATAATGCGTGATAGTGGGAGACTTAACAGCTTTAACAACCGTCTCAGACTCTCCCGAATGTAATTATAAAGCTCCTTCACAAACATAGATTTATTTTATAAGCGCCAAAGATGTAGGCCTAGAGGTGACCTGATATTTTATTATAATATTAACTACCTCTCAGGCAACGTTAAATAACTTGTTTTTTACTTGTCAATTTACTTTTCATTTTCATGTTCTGTTCTGCGCTTTGGGAAGTTTCTTTGCTCGATCCATTTGGTCATTTGACTGTGAAAGAGTGATTGGTTGACATAATAACTTGATTAAATAAATTATATATTTATTGAACTCGTTTAAAAATGCTAGACAAAAGTGAAACTAAAACATTTTAGATAATGACTTTTTCGTTATATTTTTTATAACTTTTTATTTTAAAAAAACGTTAAATAATATTTAGGCACAATGGCGCCGCCACTTGTGCGGCGCCCCTATGCACCGCATATACTGCATACCCCATTTTTGCGCCCCTGGTGTTAGGCTACTGTGTGTCATGATTCTGCCTCATCTTGTCATGTCTTTCTTGATCTTGTGGCAGAATCATGGCAGGATCCCTTGTTTAATGTGGAGAGAGACGTTTTGACCCTTTTGGCGTTCCTTACTCTATCTCTACGGTCTCGTCTCTGTTCCCACCCTCTCGTTTCCTCGTTAGTAATTGTTAATGATTTCATGCCACGCACCTGTCCCTTCTTGATTTGGTTCCCTTTAAGAAGCCCTCGTGTCTATTGTCTTGTGCTCGTTCGTTGTACTGTACCTGTGTATTTGTTTGCTTGTTCGCCTGTCACTGTGGACTATTCAAGTCAAGTCAAGTCAAGTCTTCGTAAGTGTTCAGTATAGTTTATGTCAAGTATTGTTTAGTCTAGTATTAGTTAGTCTACGTCCTGTTTTTCTGTTTATTATCCTGTTCCCTGTTTAAACCCCACCGTGGGTCTTTGCTTTGTGTTTTTGTGTTTAAATAAACCTAGTTTTTTGTTATACCCCTGAAACGCTGCCTGCAATTGGGTTCTTCTCTCCCCGTGAGCGTGACACTGTGATGCAGACCTGTTGAAAAACAGAGTTGCGACAAACTTTGATCTCGCCACCGCGTGGTCACGTGGTTCACTGATCGCTCAATTGTTCCAAACAAATCCGTGCTGTCAACCTATTTGAATGGATTTTAGTGGGACAGAACACAGCAACTATTTGCATGAATTTTGCTAAATATATTAGCACATTGTGTACACTGAATACTGCGTTGACTACATCTATAGCAGCATTTTGTCTGGGGAGTAATATGAATATAAGATCTATAAATATAAGATCTCTGAATATAATAAATGTCTGCCAACATGTTAAAATGTATAAACATGCCGTTATTTCACCAACTGTACAGCAAATGGGTTTGGGAGACATTGAAATGAATGGGCTTCAGTGCAGAGTTTGGAACTGTTGGTCACTCCATGACACAAGTTACTTCCGCATTCCATTCTTCCAACGGACGTCCATGCGAGTGTCGTAACTTAGAGCCCTGCACGGGCCTTAAATCCAGGCCCGAGCCCGGCCCTGCCCGACAAGCTTATCAGAATTCTCGGCCCGAGCCCGCCTAGAGCCCGATTTTTTGTGCAGCCATTAAAAATGCAGCCATTAAAATAGTTCCGTTTTGTTTTTTTAACAGCAAAGTAGTTATATATATATTTTCCTTTATTAAGTTAATTTAGAAAAAAATTTGGAGCATTTTTTTGTTTGGTAAATTAAACTTTTTGTTTTTTAAATAGACGACCAAGCGGCTAGCGGCCGATGGTGAGTTGACTACGTTTGATCAATTTAGTCTTTCAAATCAACACTTGGCTTTTGCCTGGAATAAAATCCAAAGATTTTTTTTAAATAAAGAAAAAACTCAACAATTTAAGCATATCACAATGTTAGTTTAAACGTTTATTATCACCACAACAGTAAAAGGGCACTTTTTTTATAAACTGAGGTGCTCGCAACGGCGAACAACGTGCTGAAAACAAACGAAAACGTGTAAAATCGAAACAATTTAAAATAATAATAATAACAACAACATGCAGATTGTCTTACCTTACACTTAGGCAACAATTGCCGATGAAAAAAGTCTAATCCCAAACAGAAAACGAGAGGGTACAGCCACAAGAACAATCTCTTAAAGAACATCGTGTAGAAAAACAGCCCAGAAGTTTGCCTTTCCTCCTTGTTTTTCTGTGTTTTAAGTTCGCCATTTGTGATTTTTTTCTTTATGTTCTCCATTGCACGTGAGGTGAATAGTGGACGAGGCAAACCTGTGCAAACACGTGGGCGCAACTGCGCGCAAGCAGAATGTGTAATGTGTGTCAGCGTGATATGTAAACGTGTTCGATGTTTTAAATTTACCATCATCAACTTCTTATCGCTTCTTTATTTACTGAATTTCTAATATATATTAGAAATATTAATGAATGTCTAATATATAAAAAGGAGGACAAGCCTAAAACAAGCCGAAGCCCGGCCCGCTTGTGAACTATGATGTAAAAATTGGTCCGAAGCCCGGCCCAAGGGGCGTAAATAAGTCGGGGCCCGTCGGGCCCGGGCTGAAATGCAGGGCTCTATCGTAACTCTGTTTTTCAATGGCTCTTCTGTGATGGAATTGCTTCTTAACCTTGTCTCTGTTCAAATCAAAGTTTTAAAAGTAAACTTAAAAAATATTAAAATACAAGTTTCATATTTATGGCGTTAGATTGTAAAGTGCATTACAGCAACCACAATTTTGTAACCTTGCTTTAAACCCAAAACCTTCATTTAATCTTTACTCAGAGGAGTTTTGTTCCTTTCAGAGAGAAAAAATAAACAACAGAAGACACAATAAACAGGTTATTCACATAGCTTCACGTTTCAAAGCGTCTCACCTACATGACCCCCGGGCAGATCTGACCTCCTCTCTTATTGGGCAGAAAAGATGGCGTCTCACTTCGATGGGATTTAAAAAAAAGCGTCTGGCACACGCTGTCTGCAGTACCTGACGGATTAATTAGCAATTATCCATGTGCTATTGAACATCTCTGGAGGCGTGATACAAACTGCTGGGTTTGGCAGCGCCGGAGCTCGTCCCTGCCATAGCCCGCCATCCGACTAATAGCAAACTCTTCTTTATTTTGCCCTAGTTTTTCATCACTTTCTGCTAAAGAACGGAACTGTCTTTAAGTGCTTGTACTTCCACTAAAATCACATTACCGCTATTTATTAAGACAGTCGGAAAATGGCTGGGGGATTCAGGAGAGCCGGAAGACAAAAAGCCTCTCTATCCGTGGCCTCTTCCACTGAGCATATTCTGGCATGTTACGATCTGTGCCACAGAAGGAGCTCTTTGTCTGGCCTGTAATCTCTCTCTCTCGCTCGCTCCTGAACAGAACTACAAAACAGGAGAGGGAAGAAAACAAAACCTGAATTATCCGGCAGCTTGTTCAGCTGGAAGACAAATTATTTCCTCTTGGTTAAACACTTTCTAAGGAATCCGACAGCGGCGCGGTAATGCCTGCCTAAATGCGGCACGGTCTCTAAAGACATCCTTTAATCTCTCTGAAACCACAGTAAAGGTGAATATTAACTCGCTTTCAGATATCTGCTAATCGCTACAGCGCTCTCGAAGCAATTGGGCCTTGTTTTCTCCTTTTCTTCCAGCAGATGAGTCACTGCCATCATTCCTGTAGACACCGGACGGTTTCTATGGGAACTATAAGCGATTGTTGTCAGATCCCATGAATAACACCTCCGTTTGAAATCCACGGTGCCCTCCGGCGCTACGCCGACTCCACGTGTGAAGAGGAGCTCGTGTCTGAGAACCCACGACTTCAGGGGTTTGGGATTCAAGGGAGTGCGACGATGCCCAGTTCCTCGAAGAGCGTCGGTTGGAGCCGAGGGGAGGTACGCGAGGTCGATCAGCAGAAGGGATGGAGGCTACAGATGTTCACAGATCCTCAAGCCTCAGTGCACCAGGCCATGTCTGATGAATGACTCCTCAAGCATGAAAGCCTAGCGGAAGAAAAACTGTCTAATGGTTTTCCACCAGCATTAACGCTGAGCAATATGCGACACGCTGTGCGATGCAACGTTACAGCTTTTCGGCGAACAATAGGAACACTTATTGTTTGTTTAAAAACTGCAGGGTTGCAGCGAGGGTTGGCTTCAGGACAATCTGGGGATGGTTTAGGACTATGATAAGGTTTTCATAGATGATTATTTCCCTCAGGTTTGTTAAGGTTAGGGTTGTGTTAAAGGGATAGTTCACCCAAAAATAATCATTTACTCACCCTAAATGTCTTTGTTCTGTTAAACACAAAGAAAGATAATTGTAAGAATGTTGGCAATTTTCAGTTCTGTGACATCATCCACTACCATTGTAGGAAAAACAATATTATATATATATTTTGTTGTTCTGTTGAACACAAAGTGAGATATTTTGAAGAATTTTGGAACACAAACAGTTCTGGGGCACCTTTGACTACCCTTAAATTTTTCCTACTATGGCAGTCAATGATGTCACAGAATTGAATATAGCTAACATTCTTCCAAATATCTTTCAGCAGAACAAAGTAATTTATACAGGTATGAAATTACATGAGCGTCATTTTTGGATGAATTATCACTTTAAGTTTGAAGGATGTGATTTATTCATTGAAATGTTTTAGGATCATACAGTATTTGGCAAATTAAACTGCACTTCGAGCAGGAACACAATATGAACAATAACATGAAGTGCTACACACGGCAGCACAGCTGGTGTCGCAAGGGAATAGAAATTTCCAAAGAGCTCCTAAAAAATAAAACGGCTTTCTTCATTTAAGCCAGACGGGCATTTAAACAAGACAATGAGATCTGCAAAGATAAACCATTTGCCTCTTCAAGTCCTTCACCCTCTCTACACTGTGACGCAAAAAGTGATGGCAAAGTTCATTCTTTACATAAAAGAGGCAATGAAAAATCTGTTTTCATGTTGTTTCAACATTTTCACCTGCGAGCGCTACTTTAATGCACGTACGCGTATGCCGACCACTTTCCAGCTGTCTTACCGAACCCGTCCTTATGTTAAAGCTTCATTAGACAGCTGAGAGGCGGTGATGGGCATTATAATCATCCCGTCGCCCAACAAACAGACCTGTCTGAAACCCCGAAAGTGCTTTTACACTTCCTTCTCTGACAGTATGAACTCAATCAAGACCAAAACAAGCATCTATCGTGTTTAATGAAATATACATTAACAAATGATAAGGTCAAAAAGCGCTCTTGTAATATCAATTGACAAGCCTTTATCGGTAAAAAAAATGTTTTTTACTTTTCTTTTTTTTCAGAAATGGTTTCCCTGCAGGGCAGGAAAATGTAATTAGAGCGTTTAACAACAACATCAGCATGCAAACAAGGTACAAACAATGCTCTTATAATTCAAGGACACTTAGTTTAGTCAGTAACCTTAATTCAAGAAGGACTTTCTCAAAAGCTTCCTCAAAGAATGCATTAGATTTTCTCATTTTATGAACGTTACCTTAAACAAATGATTTTTGCCCACCTCAAACCCAAAGGACCAAACCCACCACAGGCATGGAGTTGTCTTAAGGCTTTTGCTCAGATTTTGCCCAGATTTTCAGTCTGGACTTGTTGCAGAAAGTATGTGCCAGTCTGCAGATTTGATCAGTTAGTGTGTTTCTATCTGAAACTTTCAAAAAGTCTGCAAGTGTATGATGTCTGGTTTAAAAAAAATCTCTTCAGATTTTAAAAGTCTTGTAGTGTATTCTAGCAATTAGTGGTTTTGCATGGGCTATGCAAACCCGTCTCCTCCATGGGCTTAAACTTAAACTCTGCTGCGGGCAGAGATAAAAAAATAACAGAAACTGTGGCAGACAAGAAGCGAAAAATAAACAAGCTTAGAGGAGCAAAACTCGGCAAGGCTAAGACGAGGTACAGGACTAAGGACAGAACTAGACTCGCTAGAACTGGGCAGTCAGAGATGGCAAAACAACAAGCACGGTCTGACACAGGACAGGAGAACAAAGGGAAATATATAGGAAAGCTAACTAAGGATGAGTGACAACAGGCGGGAGATAATAGATGAACGGGCACTAATCAAGTGGAATACGCTACAGGTAAAAGAGTGCGAGTGAGTGGAGAAATACCAAAAGGGAGACACGGGGCGGGGTGAGTGACACAGACAACGAGCACATGGCGAGCTGTCAAAACAGAGGCGCCACGAGCTCGACACACAACAGAACACACACAGGCAGGACACGGGAACCTGAGTGACCGAGATCATGACAGTACCCCCCCACTGGGTGCTTAGGGAGGGGCTCACCTTGTCTCCGGTGGAAGTCCACGACCAATGCACGGTCCAGGATGTCGCGAGATGGCACCCAACACCTCTCCTCTGCACCAAAGCCCTCCCAGTCCACCAAGTACTGGAAGCCCCTGCCACGGCAGCGCACGTCGAGCAGTTTCCTGACAGTGTATGCCGGGGATCCGTCCACAAGGTGCGGGGGAGGGGGGGTGGGGCGAAAGCTGGCAGGGTTGAGACGGGAAGTGACAGCAGGCTTAACCCTGGAAACATGAAAAATAGGGTGAACTCGACCAAGGTTGGGCGGGAGCTTGAGCCGGACGGCCACCGGATTAACCACCTTGGTGAGGCGGAATGGACCAATGAACTTGGGAGCCAGTTTACGAGAAGGCACCTGGAGAGGCAAGTCCTTGGTGGATAACCATACCCGCTGACCACACACATAGGCAGGAGGAGAGGACCAGTGATGATCAGCCACAGCTTTGGTTCTATGGGAGGATTGGGCTATAACCCTCCTGGCTCTCATCCAAGTGCGTCTGCAACGCCGGACGAACGCCAAAGCTGATGGAACCGAAGCATCGAGTTCCTGTGAGGAAAATAAGTGTGGTTGAAATCCCAGAGAACATTCAAAGGGAGACATACCTGATGAGGAGACGGGTTAGGAGTTGTGGGCGTACTCGATCCAGGACAGCTGTTGGCTCCAGGAGCTGGGGTTGTGTGATGTCAGACAACGGAGTCTACGTTCGAGATGGCCTGACCTGATGGTAGAGCGGAGAATGGGAAGTGGGGACCTGACAAGAGCTGAGATGATAGAGCTGGATAAAGAAGGACGCGGTCTCTTGACATGTCTTCACCACAAAACTTCAAATGCTATTAGATTATTAATGATAATCTTAAACTATAATTTATTTTATTATTAAGTTTATTTATTTTATTTAGCCTTGTTGTGCAAGTTCTCTGGAGCTTGTGCAGAGGCAGCAGCTTTTGCCAGAGGGGAACTGGAATCCCCTGGTTGGGCCTGGGTTCTCCTGAGGTTTTTTTTCTCGATTAGAGTTTTGGGTTCCTCGCCACCGTTTGCATACTGTTTTTGCACTATCTGCCTGACCGGGGGGGCTGCTTTAGAATCTTAAAGTTTTACTTAATTAATATTGCATATAGGAATTTATTATCTGTTATATTTGACCTGTGCTTCTCTCTCCTTTATCCTAATTGTGTGCTCTCACTGAGCATGTGTGTGTGTGCGTACTTGTCTGTGTACGTACGTGTGTGTGTGTGTTGTGTGTGTGTGTGTGTGTGTGTGTGTGTGTGTGTGTGTGTGTGTGCGTGCGCATCCGTGTGTGTGTGTGTCTCTGTGTCTGTGTGTGTTGGTGCGTGTTGTGTGTGTGGAGTGTTTTGTGTGTGGGTGTGTCTGTCTTCTGTGTTTTCAACCTTTTCTTGTTTTTGCAGGTACAACTTTGATTGTTTTGCTTGTAGTCAATGTGTCTCATGTACAGCTGATTTGTAACAATGAAAATTGTAAAAGCGCTATATAAATAAAGTTGAGTTGAGTTGAGAGTTGAGAGATCCTGGTTGGCTTGTTCGCATTGCCCATTGGTCTGAGGGTGAAAACCAGAAGAGAGACTAGCAGAGGCTCCGATCTGCCGACAGAACTCTTTCCAGAACTGGGAGGTGAACTGCAGCCCCCTGTCGGACATGACGTCGGCCGGCAAACCATGGAGACTAAAGACGTGATCCACCAGCAGCTGCGCGGTCTCCCGGGCGGAGGGAAGCTTGGGCAGAGGGATGAAATGGACCACTTTGAAGAAACGATCTGCCACCGTGAGGATGACGGTGTTCCCACTGGAGGGAGGAAGGCCAGTGACAAAGTCTATAGCGATGTGTGACCAAGGACGTGAGGGAATGGGGAGTGGGCGAAGCAGACCAGCCAGAGGGCGATGAGAGGGCTTGCACTTAGCGCAGACGGGACAAGCCAGCACAAACTGTCTGACATCCGTGACCAGCGACGGCCACCAAAACCTCTGACGGACGGAAGCCAGGGTTCCCCGAACCCCTGGATGGCCGACAAACTTGGATGGGTGACCCCACTGAAGAACATCAGGGCGCAGCTGGCACAAACAACCTGCCCGCCGGTCGTTCCTTCGGCACTTGCACCCCTCGTCCGGCCTCCTCTAGTCGCTGCTCGAGAGCCCAGGTAAGAGCCCCGACCACAATCTCCTTAGGGAGGATAGCGTCGGCCGAAAGCTCCCCCTCGGGTGGCTCGAACAGGCGAGAGAGTGCGTCGGGCTTGACGTTTTTAGATCCAAGCCGGTACGAGAGGGTGAAGTTGAATCGGCCGAAGAAGAGCGACCAGCGGGCCTGGCGTGAGCTCAACCTCTTGGCTGAACGGATGTACTCCAGGTTTTTGTGGTCCATCCAGACTAAAAAGAGCTGCGTTGACCCCTCCAACCAATGGCGCCACTCACCCAAAGCCAGACGGACCGCCAGCAGATCCCTGTTGCCGATGTCGTAGTTTCGTTGCAGGGCTGAGACGGTGAGAGAAAAAGGCACATGGGTGCACCTTCTCGTCACGGCGAGCGCTCTGAGATAAAACCGCGCCTATCCCAACATCCGAAGCATCAACCTCGACAATGAATTGTCATTCAGGGTCTGGAAGACAAAGTAAAGGGGCAGAGACAAAACGGGACTTAAGATTGTCAAAGGCTACCTGAGCTTGGGGATTCCATCTGAACGTGACCTTGGTGAAGGCTAATGCGGTTAGCGGCGTGGCGATCTGGCCGAAACCCCTGATGAATCGCCGGTGAAAATTGGTGAAACCCAGGAACCGCTTTAGGGCTTTACGGGAGTCGGGAACCAACCATTCGGCGACGGCCTTTATCTTGGCGGGATCGGGTTCTATACCTCTGGGAGAAATGATATGGCCAAGGAACGAAACTGTGTCAGCGTGTCTCCGCCTTGACGAAAAGCTGATTCTCGAGTAACCGCTGGAGGACCTTACGAACGTGTCGGGTGTGTTCCTGGAGAGAGGGAGAAAAAATGAGAATTTTATCCAGGTACACAAAGACATAGTGATTCATAATGTCACCCAACACGGCGTTAACGAGGCCCTGGAAGATGGCCGGAGCATTGGTGAGGCCAAATGGAAGAACCAAATACTCGTAGTGTCCCGAGGGTGTGTTAAAGGCCGTCTTCCACTCATCCCCCTCGCGAATGCGGACCAGGTGGTCCGAGATCGGCTGAAGGAGAGGTATGGCCGGAATCCTCCATCGACGAGCTGTTGTGAGGTTGATGAAATTTCCCTCAGTGCCGGAGTCGATGAGGGCACAGCCGGAGTAGGAATTCCCCTCGTAGGTCAGCTGGAAGGGTATCAGCGTGCGGGATGACGGGGAAGAAACAGGAATGGCACCCATCTCGGACTCCCCGTACTACGGGGGGGCGAGATAATAGATGAACGGCACTAATCAAGGTGAATACGCTACAGGTGAAAGAATGCGAAGACGGCGAGTGGAGAAATACCAAAAGGGAGACACGGGGCGGGGTGAGTGACGCAGACAACGAGCACATGGCGAGCTGTCAAAACAGAGGCGCCACGAGCTCGACACACAACAGAACACACACAGGCACAGACACGGGAACCCGAGTGACAGAGATCATGACACTACCCAAACCCAAACACTAACGGTACTATTTGAATTATTTCAGTGTTTCCTCTTCATGTATGTTTCAAAATGGCTGCTCTCTACCGAGGTGCACGCAAACATTGGCCAGGGTTCGTACACATTTTTACCAATACATTTCCATGACTTTTCCATGACTTCTACATTACTTTCGAGGTAAAATTCATGACCCATAAACTCTGAGCCAATGTAGTTAGTCTTCACCTCACTTCCGTCCCACAGCCTGACGTGCATGTCTAACTGTTTCATCTGTAAGTAATGATTCAGGCTTTCGTCGAATAACATCACATACGCTCTTTGCTTCGATATGTTTGACAAAGTTCGTTTTTTAAAATAAGGAGCCAGTCCAAACGTGCAAATATACGAACATTTAAGTTCGCCGCATGCAAATCTGGCAGCTATCTTGCTGTCGGGAAACATACCAGGAAAAACTTGCCTTATATCTTCACACGACTTGTAAGAGTAGTGAGAATTAGCCACCTTTAGTGCCCACAATACCTTTGCAGTTAGGGCTTCGTTTCTTGACACAGCATCTGAAATGGTCCCTTGTTTGATGGAGGACTTAAGTGAAGCACCACAGCTGGCTGTGGGTGTCACGGCGTTCCTCGGATTTAAAAACCCGGTGATGGGGTTCAAAGTTTCTTCGTGCGCAACAGCAGACTGGTGCTTCGCGCCTTTAGCGTGGCTACTTAACGCTGCCTCTCCCATGTTCGAAATGTCAAAAAAAAATTGCAGAGTCGACATTTTGCACATCCTGGATGATGATCTCTTTTAAACCTTACATTATACTTATCTGAATGAAGCCACGCATTATTAAATCGGCATTTTCCTGGAATTTTCTAAATTTACATCCATAATTTATCAGAGACATTTACGTTTACGTTACGTTGCTGGCTGCAGCAAGGGCCCTCTCGCAGCGAGCACTCCCTCTGCTTTGCCTGTTCGCAAGATCGCCTGATTTACCAATTAGTTAAAATGAGCAATTAAACATATTTTATTTTTTACAGGTATTCTTTGGACAATTTCCATGACTTTTCAAAAACTTTTTGGGTTTATTCATTTTCCAACACTTTTTCAGACCTGGAAAGTTCGATTTTAAAATTTCATAACTTTTCCAGGTTTTTCATGACCGTACGAACCCTGATTGGCATATCATATACACGCACCATTGATCTTTGGTATACATATAACATGATATTGCAATAGCGTGTTATTTATACGCAGATCGATGAGAACGGGTAGGTGGAACAGACAACAAGTGCACAAACAACATAAACAGTAAAAGCATTAGTATTCAATTTGCCTAATAAAAGCTACTATATAGACCGCTTTATCGGACGCGCACTGAGCCCCAGTTAACTTTCTGTTTTTGTTTGTGTTTGGCTAGTGTCTGATATCTAATAACTACTAATATTTTACTTAATTTATGTTCATATTAATTTGTATTATTATTTTACTGTATAATATTCGTATTAAATAATGATTTGTTGAATTTTTTGTATGTTCATTTTATTAAATAAACAATTTGTGGAATGGGTCCTGTAGTTCGGGCGCATTTAAAGAAACCATATGGTAACCGGTTGACATCTAGCGGTTGAGCTTGGTATCGCAGTCTAAATTCAAAATATTGGAGAGACAAGTTTAGCCAAGTAACGGTTCTTCTCGGTTTCTTTTGATTGTTATTAGAAATAATCTACAGGCGCTCTATTGTTTGTGAATGTGTACCGGAAGTTCAGTTGGGGGTCACAAAAGTGCGCCTGCACAGTAACGTTTGTTTATGTTGTTAAGATGAAACCGTCTATGGGGTAAAGCTACATTATGCATTCTGATGAAACTCAATTTACACTTTTTTTTCAAAAATTTGTTATGTACTGAAAATCATTCAAATCCACCAAGTAGTAGGTGATGTGGACAATGCAAGTGGACCTGCATTTATGACATGTGATCCACAGGTAAATATACATGTCGCACAACTGCGTCCAAATTAGTCCTTTAAAAGAGATCTTTGTGAACTCTGGAAATGATATAATTCATGCCTTCATGGATTCAGCGTAATAACATAGCACAGGATTTACCGAGATCAGTGAACGGCTTAATTACAAAGCAGCAGACAGTTGGGCTGCTGTCTGTGTTCTGTGGGCTTAATTTGGGATGCAGTATTCCAGGGGAAGAAAGACAGCAAATTAGGGTAAACATCAGTGCTTTAAGAGAGCTACAAACCCAACTGGAAATCACTCCTGGTGATCATTTGCCACATGGAAAGATTACACATCAGCACAAAGCAGATATTACTTTTTAAGTGGATTTCCAACGAACGGGACATAAATTATAGACTAATAGCACACATTTATGTTGACGCTGGCACTTTATGCATCATCGAGAAACAAGAGAGTGTCTAAAAATTGCTTTCTCTTGGCAAAAAGTCAGTATCGCCGATCAATGCTACCTGATATGAACCACTGGATACTTTATACATCTCACTATACAGCATATCTTTTTTTGTATTACATGTATTTCTTGGATCTTTTCAGTTTTGTTTATTTGTGCGCTTAAAGCTGCAATTTGTAACGTTTTTTATGTTTGTTTAAAATAAACCAAAATTCGTTTTTGAGCAAGTACATAAATAATCAGTTTTGAAAGGGTCTTTGCATTTCTTTATGTGCATTTCTTTATACTCTTGCTTTTTGATCTTGTAAATCTAAATGTCAAACTTGCAGATTTATGTATAGGCTTTGTTTTTAGCGTGGTCAGTAGCCATCATTTTGTAGCCATCACTCCTCCTTTCACATTGGAAAAGGAAATTGTATGTGAAACATATTGCAGTGCTGTATCGGCAAACCATCAGATGCTGACTTGTTTGCAAGCTTGTTAACAAAGCTCATCCGTGTTATTTATGAACACGGTCTGTTATCAGACTGCTGACCACACACGTTGATTGTTGTTCATAATTAATCACAGATTGAAAATATTCTTCTGCCGGCCCACATAATAATGCAACGTAATCATTTCATATTTTGCTCCATTATTCAGATACCGAACAGAATGGAAAATGCCAGCGAAGAGGATGGGAATAAGCTAATGGACTGCCCTGATGTCTTAGAGACCAACTTGTGATTGCTTCAAGATGCTGTTGCCATGGGGACCAATTCAAGCACACACACACACACACATGCACACACACACACATCCCCCAAGAATGTTGTAGAAACCCGACATTTATCTTTGATAAAGAGTTGTCGCTGTGTTAACTATTATTATTGTTAATCTAGAAGGTTTCACAGCACCTGTGATAATATATGATATTTTTTAATGAAGTAAATTGAGTCTTACATTTAGGACCATTAAAATGTTTGCATTGTGCAATTAATAATATTTTATATTAATCTTATATAGAATGTCCATTGTAAATAACATGAATTACAAAAAATAAACATATGCATTCTTGAAAGGAAAATGTGCCAAATTTTTGCGAAATTGAAATGGTTTTGTGAGATCCAAGCAACTATTCAAGAAATGGCGTAATTGATAAAAAAGTGGAAAATTAAAGAACGGTGCTTGCTGAAATGAAAACCAGTAAGCGGTGATTACTTAACTGCTGAATCGTCAAGTCTTTAGGCAATTATTTCACGACTGTGTGAAGTGTTAAGAAACGAAAAGCTAATTCTGTATTAATGAGGTTTTCAAATGAAAAGTGTCAAATGCTGGCGGTGTCTCTCATTGACGTGTCACATGATGAAGTGCTGACTAAGGTCAGTCTCTTCAAGCAGAACATTAAGACAGCAATTAATGGACATCCTCATATAGAAACGTCCTCGGGGCTTGGCTGTCCAAACACATTACACTGGGCTCAAATGGGTCAGTTATTCACACGCTCTCGCTGTGTGTGACAATCTGGACGCCATAATGCACACATTTACCCACAGCATGCCAGTCTCAGGTCAAAGGGTGACGTTACATTAGGAACGCTGCTGCTTTTATCAAAACACTGCTCAGATCTCAGAAGGTCTCTCCGAGCCTTTAAAAGCTCTACTCTGCACATTAATAATTCACATCTAACAAAAACTTGTATTAGGACACTTTTTTTTAGAAAACGGTACTGGTATAACTTTTGGTTGTTTGGTTGGTTATTACTTCTATGCGCAAATGTACTTCAGTGTGCTGCATGTGCATCAATCTAATTGTCTAGAAAACACATCGCCTACTGTATGTTTGATCATTCAGTAAAAGGCGCTCGTATTGAAAGTACAAAATAACATATATACCACGATAATAAATATATCATCATATAAATATAGACTCTCAGTGAAGAGTTTGGACACACCAACTGTTTCCTATACATATCAGATTAATAGTAAAGACAATGAGAATTATGTAGTGACAAAAATGTGTCAAAGCAAATGAAAAAGGTGTGTTGTGTTGTGTTGTGAATGCACGTGAAGAGAAGTGTCCATGTTGACAAAAGTGATGGCCTGGAGGAAGAAAGTGTGTTTGTCCTAGTTCTGTGAGCTCTTATAACAGGTCCAGCGTCCAGCAAGGGAATGAAGAATCAGCTAAATTGACTTGCAGTTTATTTGGTAAATATTGAAATGTTTCTTTATGCTTCTCATTCAACGTCCTCAAGCTTTTTGAACATGATTGTCGCATGAAGGCCGAGATGAAGCACTGATTCAAATGAGCCTAAATACAGATGGAGACGTCCCCCATGTAAACGGCCAAGTAAATACATTCTGTACTGTAGAACCTTCCACCTACTGAATGTGGTTCTTGTCCTACAAACTTTGATGAATTGGAAATAAACTACATTTTATTAGGGAATTTGTATACATCTGTATACGTTTTTCTGTTGAACACAAAAGAAAAGATTTTGAAGAATGTTGGAAACCAAACCGTTCTGGGGCACACTATTGACTACTACTATAGTAGTTTATTTTCCTACCATGGTAGTCCATGACAAAATTTTCAAAATTCTTGTTCTGCTTATTACAGTAGTGGCCAAAAGTGAGCTCTGCCCTATAAGACTGACATCTTTATTCATATATACCATTAAAGATGTATTAAAGATTTTGTATGCATTTTGGTAGTTGTGCTTGGAGTACAAACTGGAGGTCAGCTTTGAAACGAATTTAAGAAAGTTATAATAATATATACTAGTTTAAATAAATGCCTTTATCCAGTTTGTACCATGCCCTGCATATTCTGATGCTTTACTCGAACCTGTATGGTCATTAAGAGTGAATCCTGTGCAAATATCCCCTCCAGACATCACGTTTGGCCACTATCCCACAATTCTTATGTGTCTCACTAATGCAGAGTGTGGCGAGGGGAGCGTGGTGTAGCGAGGTGTGCAGCAGGAGAGAGAGCCGGGAGACGAGCGGTAAGTGAGTGGAGTAATTACAGACGACCAACACCTGTGTCTCGTTCCAGTAAGGGCGCGGAGAGAGGATATAAGCACCAGAGGAAGGCACAATGGGAGAGGAGAGACGGACTCCACACGAGCTGCCACCGACCCAAACCTTCCAGTCAGCCAGGAGGACCTACGCTGACTTCCGAGCGACACAAGCCAGGCTGAGAGAGAAGCCGTGGACGTTTATACTGTTTACTTTGGGTGCTCTGTTTTGTTTGGTTTTTTTGAATAAAGCTGTGTCAGACTCGCCAACCTTGTCCTTTTCCTTCCTGCTAACAGTGAACGCGCTACACTGGTGCCGAAACCCGGGAAGGAAGTAGGAGGGACACCGCCGTCATGCAGGCAGCATCGGGCACGCCGTTTGCGGACATCATCGCATCTCTCGCGGTCCTTCACCGCGAACAACACCAGGCCCTGCTGGATCTGCGGAGTGACCATGAGCTCCGATTCCAGACCATCTTCCAGGCTCAGCGAGAGGACCGCGAGAGTTTCCGGAGCTGGATGGGCCAGGGGGTTCGGGCAGAGGCGACCGCACCCGCGACAACCGCCGCGTTCCTGCCGCTATCGAAGATGGGGCCGGAGGATGACCCAGAGGCATTCCTCGACCTCTTCGAAAAGACGGCGGAGACTAGCGGCTGGCCCCCGGAGGATTGGGCGAGGCGTCTCCTGCCTCTGCTATCGGGGGAAGCGCAGCTGGCGGCCCGGCCACTGCCCATCCAGAACCTCCTGGTCTTCGACGACCTGAAGAGGGCCATCCTCCAGAGGGTCGGCCGCAGCCCGGAGGAACATCGGCAGCGATTCCGGTCGCTGGGGCTGGGCGAAAGCGGCCGTCCCTTCGTGATGGCCCACCAGCTCCGGGATTCGTGCCGCAAATGGCTGCTGGCTGGGAACGGTGACGTCGAGGACATCATCGACCGCGTGGTGCTGGAGCAGTTCATCGCCCGGCTTCCCAAGAAGACGGCCGAGTGGGTCCAGTGCCACCGCCCGACGACGCTGGACTCAGCCATCCAGCTGGCGGAAGACCAGATGGTGGTGTGCCCCGGGGTTGGCGAATCCCTTCCGGCTGTCTCTCTCTCCTCTAAGGAGGCTGTTTCTCTCTCCCCCTCTTCTCTCTCCCCCTCTTCTCTCTCTCTCTCTCTCCCTCCTGTCCCTGCACCCAGGTCCCGGGCTCCCGGTCCACCACGAGTGCCGCCGCGGCGACGGTTCCCACCGGCCGCGAGCTACCCGAGCGCGTACCGTGCTCCACCCCGCGGATTCCCGGAAGGCAATGGGTCCAATTTCTCTCCGCGCCCGTCCCGTGCTCCACTCCCCGCCACTCGGATGGCGGAGACGCCTGGGCCGGCCTGTTGGCGCTGCGGGGACCCGGACCATTGGGTCGATCGGTGTCCAGTGATGGAGGTCGGGACGATGATCCGGGTTCCCGACACGCCACAGGCTGCCCCCGGTCAGAGCGGAGAGTACCAAATTCCTGTGAGTATAGGGGGAGGTACATACCCGGCTCTGGTGGATTCCGGTTGCAACCAAACCTCCATCCATCAAAGCCTGGTTCGGCCCGGGGCATTGGATAACAGCCGCATGGTTCGGGTACGGTGCATACACGGGGATGTGGTGAGATACCCTTTAATCCCCGTCTTTATTCAATTCCGGGGAGAAAAGCATAGAGTGGAGGTGGCGGTTAACCCACACCTACGACACCCGCTGATCTTGGGAACCAATTGGCCTGCATTTACGGAATTATTGGGGTACTTGTGTGCGGGTGTCGCTTGGGGTCCAAAGACACAGGGAGTCGGCGCGGTTGTACAGGCGGGAGAGGCTGTTACAGGGGAAGCGCGCGGTTCCGAGGGGCGAATCCTCTCGGAACGCGATGACTTCCCTCTGGAACAGTCCCGGGACGAATCCCTCAAGTTCGCCTGGGAACAGGTTCGCTGTGTAGACGGCCAACCCCTCCAGCCTGACCAACCGCGCTCCTACCCTTATTTTGCAATTATAAAAGACCGGTTGTATCGAGTGGCCCAAGACGCTCAAACAAAAGAAGATACAACCCAGTTGTTGGTACCACGGGGCCGCCGGGAAATGCTTTTCCAGGCGGCACATTGTAATCCTATGGCGGGGCATTTAGGACAAAACTCGACACTAAACCGTCTCATGGCCCGATTCTTTTGGCCGGGCATTCACGAGAACGTACGCAGATGGTGCGCGTCGTGTCGTGAATGTCAGTTGGTAAACCCTTCGGCCTCCCCAAAAGCGCCATTGCGCCCTCTACCGCTAATGCAGGTCCCCTTCGATAGAATTGGTATGGACCTCATCGGGCCATTAGAGCGGTCAGCGAGAGGACATCGATTTGCATTAGTCTTAGTAGATTATGCAACCCGATATCCCGAGGCAGTGCCGCTCCACAGCATTTCGGCTAAAAGCGTGGCGGAGGCACTGTTTCGCGTCATCTCCCGCGTGGGGATCCCCCGGGAGATCCTCACGGATCAAGGCACGGCGTTCATGTCACGCACAATACGCGAGCTGTATGAATTACTGGGCATTAAATCGGTCCGTACCAGCGTCTTTCACCCTCAAACAGACGGCTTGGTCGAACGGTTTAATCGCACGTTGAAAACCATGATTCGTAAGTTCGTACACGAGGACGCCAAAAATTGGGATAAATGGTTAGAACCCCTCTTATTCGCTGTGCGTGAGGTCCCGCAAGCCTCCACGGGGTTTTCCCCCTTCGAGCTTCTCTTTGGACGCCAACCCCGAGGGGTTTTGGACGTCCTGAGAGAGACTTGGGAGGACGGACCCTCTAACAGCAAGAATGAAATTCAACATGTCCTGGACCTGAGAACAAAACTCCATACACTGGGGCGGCTATCTATGGAGAATTTGTTACAGGCCCAGGATAAACAAAGCCGGCTGTATAACAGGGGAACCAACCTCCGGAAATTTTCACCGGGAGAAAAAGTGCTTGTATTACTCCCTACCTCGAGTTCCAAATTACTAGCCAAGTGGCAAGGGCCGTTTGAGGTCACACGGCAAGTGGGAGATCTTGATTATGAAGTGATACGGACCGATAGGAGCGGGGCGCGTCAAATTTACCACCTCAATCTCCTTAAAAAATGGCAGGAGGTGGAGCCCGTGTTGCTGGCGACGGTAATTAGTGGAGAGGATGATCTGGGACCAGAAGCGAATACAAAACCGCAGTCCATCGCTCTGGCTCCGGGGGGAGATCACCTCTCACCCTCCCAGCTCACGGACATTGCCAAGTTGCAAGCGGAATTCGCAGACGTGTTCTCGCCCCTACCGGGACGCACGAAACTCATTCAGCACCATATCGAGACGGTGCCGGGCGTCGTGGTTCGTAGCCGGCCTTATCGTTTACCTGAGCACAAGAAAAATGTGGTTCAGACGGAATTAGCGGCAATGCTCGAGATGGGGGTAATAGAAGAATCCAACAGTGACTGGGCGAGCCCGATAGTTTTGGTTCCCAAGACGGACGGCTCGGTCAGGTTCTGTGTGGATTATCGCAAGGTGAACGCGGTATCGAAATTCGATGCCTATCCAATGCCACGGGTCGATGAGTTGCTGGACCGGCTAGGCACGGCTCGTTTTTACTCGACATTGGACTTAACGAAAGGGTACTGGCAGATCCCCCTATCGCCATTATCTAAAGAAAAAACTGCCTTCACCACGCCGTTCGGTTTGCACCAATTTGTAACGCTTCCGTTCGGGTTGTTCGGGGCGCCGGCCACCTTTCAGCGCCTCATGGACCGTATCCTCCGTCCCCATACGGCATATGCCGCTGCCTATCTGGATGACATCATCATTTATAGCAATGACTGGCAGCGGCATATCCAACACTTGAGGGCGGTTTTGGGTGCGCTGAGGGCGGCCGGCCTCACGGCCAACCCGAAGAAGTGTGCGGTTGGGCGGGTGGAGGTTAGGTATCTGGGCTTCCACTTGGGGCACGGGCAAGTGCGGCCGCAAATTAATAAGACCGCAGCCGTTGCGACCTGCCCGAGTCCCAAGACCAAAAAGGAGGTAAGACAGTTCCTGGGGCTGGCGGGATATTACAGACGGTTTGTGCCCAACTATTCGGACCTCACCAGCCCGCTGACTGATCTTACTAAAAAGGAGGCGCCAGATCCGGTCCAATGGTCAGAGAAGTGCCAGCAGGCGTTCTCCCAAGTGAAGGCTGCCCTGTGTGGCGGGCTGCTATTACACTCTCCTGACTTCGCTCTCCCTTTTGTGTTGCAGACTGACGCGTCGGACAGAGGCCTGGGTGCTGTCCTGGCACAGGAGGTGGGGGGTGAGGAGCGGCCAGTGCTGTACATTAGCCGCAAGCTCTCAAAGGGAGAGGCTAAGTACAGCACTATTGAAAAGGAATGTTTGGCCATCAGATGGGCCGTTCTCACCCTTAGGTATTACCTCCTGGGCCGGGAGTTCACCCTCTGTTCGGACCACGCTCCCCTGCAGTGGCTCCACCGCATGAAAGATACCAACGCCAGGATCACCCGTTGGTATCTGGCGCTGCAGCCTTTTAAGTTCCAGGTGGTCCACAGACCGGGGGCGCGAATGGTTGTAGCCGACTTCCTCTCCAGGAATGGGGGGGCTGCAGGCCGGACGGTTCCCCGGCCTGAGTCAGGCGGTGGGGGTATGTGGCGAGGGGAGCGTGGTGTAGCGAGGTGTGCAGCAGGAGAGAGAGCCGGGAGACGAGCGGTAAGTGAGTGGAGTAATTACAGACGACCAACACCTGTGTCTCGTTCCAGTAAGGGCGCGGAGAGAGGATATAAGCACCAGAGGAAGGCACAATGGGAGAGGAGAGACGGACTCCACACGAGCTGCCACCGACCCAAACCTTCCAGTCAGCCAGGAGGACCTACGCTGACTTCCGAGCGACACAAGCCAGGCTGAGAGAGAAGCCGTGGACGTTTATACTGTTTACTTTGGGTGCTCTGTTTTGTTTGGTTTTTTTGAATAAAGCTGTGTCAGACTCGCCAACCTTGTCCTTTTCCTTCCTGCTAACAGTGAACGCGCTACACAGAGAAAGAACATTCTTTTTCTAAGCAAAAACGTCAAGCCAGGCTGAATTTGCAATACCTTACTGTTTGAGTTGTACTCACTTTCACGGACACTCCTGCTGGTAAAGGTTCAACTTAAACTTCAGATGCTTAACAGTCCTTCTCAACAGATCTCAATACTGTAGCGCTATACTTTGCCTGAGGATAATGATTAGCGCAGTGATGTAGGTTTGATGCTTACTTTACATGAACGACTCCTCTAATGCAGTTTGTTGAGGAGAGGTGTGCTGTCACTTCACACCTGATGGACAACAAAACAGGTGAAATCCCACACACTTAAGGTTGAAGGACGGACTCAAACTATTATTTAAAAACCATAAAATCATTGCAGGGTTGGCTTTTTGACCTATTTGGGTCAGTCAACCCCACAAACCATGTAGCAATGCCCACAGCAAAAAACACTCGAGCATCTGCACAGCCATGTGATGTGATGAAGACCATTCAGAATTCAGACTAGCTCTTAAAAAAGGGTCAAATTAACTCTCATGGTGTAATCCACACTTCCATAGTGTGGATTATATATACACTGGGAGTGTTAAATTGACCATTTTTAACACTGGCGATTTTGCTGTGTAGCATTGTGGTGAGGGCAAACACAACTTTTTCTTTAGAAATATATATCTTTTTTTTCATGCACATAATATTCGGTCATATACTTTAGTTAGAACATGACAATAAGTGTCTTCTGGCTTTCTACCAATGGACGGTCCAGAATACAAAAAGACAATGTGAGATCAAATAAGATCATTATTTTTATTCAAAAATCTGATACGGCTTAGCTGATTTTAATGTGATAGATCAGTGTGCTACTAAACAATGTGCTGGAAGATGAGAAAAAGGTTGCCTGTGGCTCTTTATTTCATTTTTTCATCACCATCGAGCCATTGTATATCACATATGGTGTATGAAATATGTTCTGAATTTGGCTTTTTAGTGTATTTCCATCAACGCAATGTGTGTAAAAGCTGAAATGTTGGGAGCCTTGATCGTTAATGACTTCAGGCTATCACAAAACAATTATACACAGGCAGTTCAATAACAGCTGAGCCATTGTTACTGGGCTTCTGGACTGTTAAATAAACCTTGCAACGATCTGGGAAAAAATCTGAACAAAGAGTTTGTTTCCAAAATGAGATGACTCCGTTTTTTTATTTTCAAAAATCATGCTTTTTATTGTTACCGTGTTTTTACTGTGTTTCATTGTTAGTTAGCAGTCATTTTTGAGTTCTTATGGCTTAAATCAAAACAAACCAACTGCAGTTTGATTGCTATTAATTGGAATGCACAATAAAAAAGCACATGCACATAATAAACTCACTTAATTAAATTAAGGATCTAAGAGAATTGCAATACACTGCGACTGTGCTGATCTCCTTTTGTTTTCTGAAATAAAGATGGCACTATTCCTATTGAGACAAATCAATCCAATACATAACGACATTGGAAACAAAAACCGGCACCTGTTCACGTTCCAGTAATGCTTTCATACAGGTTTGAAATGATGACTGTTTAACGATGACAGTAACCTACGTATGTTACTACTAACATTTCGTACAGCAGAACTATAAATTTCCACCTCAGATTGCGACACCAAGTACAGTATCTCACAGTTAATTGTGGATATTAAAAACAAAACAGGAAGCATATCTGTTTATTTGGTGCCACAGTAAAACATACATGCCAAACTCTGAAATCTCTCGCTGGGTGAGAAACTGACAGTCGAGATTGCCTCTATGTTTTTTACCGCCCACATAAATGCCCGTTTGGTGCTGATAACATAATTGCTCAGCGCGCACCCGCACCCACACACAAACACACACAATGGATGTGGAAAAAGACTGGAATAGCCCGAGCTATTCCCTCAAAGAAAATGTGCGGCACAATTTCATCAAAAACCACTTCATTACTTTTGTATTAACTGAATCAGAAGCGGGGTTTCTTTTCTGTGGTCGATTGTATGGTCTAGCGAATCTACAACGTACTGCATTCCACATAGCCATCATTCCACGAGTTTCAACCGAAGAACCACCACAGCAATAACACAACTCTCTCACAGTTCATCCAACTGTCCACGTTTCCTCGGTCAGAAATGAGGCTGTAAGGGACCAAAACTGCCTGCCATACCTGAGTTCCTCTTCGAGATGTATTTAAGATTGATGGATGCCGCTGAACTGATGAGAAGGAGCATGAATGCAGTGAGCTTCATCTTTCAGTCGTCTGCAGCTCTATGAGAAAGCAGAAGAACAGTGTGAGGAGGTGTCAATGTATTTAGCCCGGCTCTCATTTTTAAACATGACCACATTCGGCTTCTCCAGTGTCCCAAAGGAGCAGCTCCCTCAAGACCTGGAAATGGACAAAGCTAAAAAAAGAAAAACAGAACAACTTGCTCTTACGTGAATATGTGGGATCACCATGTTCAAGTACGCTCAGCATTTACAGCATTTATAGTTAAACATTAAAGGACACAGCCTGTTGTGTGCAGACAATATAATCAAATACAAATAAGATGACTGGAGATCTGGGTGAAAAATTGCAGATGATTAAAACGTTGCATAGACACCTAGTCAATGGAAAGTACATATATTGTATGCTCTTGAAGAACATTTTTTGCTAGGTTCCTGTTGCAAAAGCCAGAAACATCGGACTAACAAGCATAAAGGACATTTTACACTGGAACGAACTTACAAAAGTGTGTTGGATGAAGGCTTTTTGTGTTAAAAGCTGTGTGTGTGTTACGTCCAGGTCTGTTTATGGTTGCGTTGTTAACAGCCAAGAGCCCATTAAGCACTCTTAAGGTATCTAATGAAAAATTTAAAGAGTCTGTTCCAAAGCTTTCCCAGGAAAGCATACAGTACATCTACAATAAGAGAGCCCACGGCTCTTTACAAAGAATTTCTCTGCATCAAACTTTCTGCCAGGAGCTCAACATTTTTCTACGGTACCTTTGCTAAAATGTTGTAAAGCAGTCCCCTGATGCTGCTAACCTTCTAAATTGCTCCTCTGTTTTTCACTTTCCCTCCAAAGTGGGTGTGTCTGTTACACAGAACTATTTTCATATTAATAAAGACGCAGTGGTCTGACACGTTCGGCATGTTATGAGTTGCCGTTAGTCTGTCCAGTATTCCTCCGGAGAAATATCTGCTAATGGAATTCCCAGGAGAACGCAGCTGAAAGTGAATTCTAAATTGAAGTGTAACACGCACAACCGACACCATCTGAGGCTGGGTGAGACCAGCACTGGCCCTTACAGCGTTTCTATTTCTACACCAGGACTTTTAACTGACCAGCATCAGACCCGTCAGAATCTCTGCACGAGAATTGTTTGGTTGATAGCCAGCACTGGCCTCTGAGGCATAAAATCAGACATGTCTTAAAACACAAGTTCAGCCCATCACTCCTCACATTTCTGCTCTTCAGGAAGATCATATGTCTGTCTGTATGTCCACGCCATTTCCAACCTGGCAAAGCAGTGGTATGTAAATGGTTAATCATGTCTCTCCATCTACGGCCCAACCTCACATCAAATCACGTCGCACTCTGACGTCTAGGCCTTGCAGGGTGGCATCAGTGTTGGTCAGCATGTCCTATATGGTGACTGTTGAAGGCAGTCATAAAGCTTGGACGGGCAACTGACCTGACACTGAGGGCTACCAAGCACGTGGCTCGTGCTGTTGGTTGGTCAATGGCTGACCAAAGTCATGGACATCCATGAGAAGGTTTTCTTTAACTTCTCAGGAAAAGCTTTCGCCGATGCTGTCACTGCTGATGTGGATAAGTTCTGCACTCCAAACCAGCTTTTTGTCAGCTGATCCCTCATAGGGCTAGAGTCCATGCTCGCTGTGTGGTGTGAGGGTCTGAGGGTCATTCTTTATATTATGATGCATGGCGAGTTCTGTCAAAAGTGTCTCACTGGGTCTGTAGAAACATGGAGCATGACCCCCCCAGGTGGCTCTAGTCTTGAGGGAGGAGATACTCCACCTTCTGAAGAAAGCACCCATAGAAGAGGTGCCTCCTTACCAGAGAGAGTTTGACAGACACCGCTTGGCTGTCTTTACAAGCCAATCATCCAGAGATGGAAATTCCTCAAGTATGCTTGCTATTTTGGGGGTTATTCCTTTCAGACTAGGTCTGACTCTGGTCCCCGAGGCTCCAGGGTATGCAGGTTTTGAACTACCTCAATGAATGGCTGGTTTTGTTAAATTCACAGCAATTCGTCATTGAGATTTGGTCCTGCTTACTTTGAGGAGGAATCTGTCTGGATCTTTTAGCCAGAGCTGCGTAAAGTCTAAGTGGGTTTATTCCACAGACTGTTAGGTCTTCTGTTGACTCTGGTTCCATTGGCATTTGAGCAGGAGGTATATTGTCACAGTATTTTACTGGCTGATAACTGGCTGTACTTCGTAGTATGGCATTATGCTAAACTGTTTCAATAACATCAGCTACTGATGCAGGGTTAACTGAATCTATGAAAGTGAACAACTCAGTTATGTATGTAGGTGTCAATGAGATGCAGCCATTTTCCTCAGTTCTGCTTCAAGGCTTTCTTTGTGGAGAAATCCAAGGAAAGATGGAGTAAGGTCATCCCCTTTCGTCGCCTCAGGGGACATTGCTGACACAATTAGCCAATAAATTGGCATGATTCTAACAACATAATATCAACTAGCAAAAGAACAAGTAAATTATATTAGCTAGAAAGTTAAAATTATGTCTAGTATTATTTTGGGTTACCAGTAGAAGAACAAGGGGCTGACTGGCCATCTGGAGCACCGGTGGGTTGCTGTTTAATTGGCAGCCTTGGAAACATGATCACGAACAGACCGGGAAAACCAGAACATGATCGCAAACGGTCGGAGGGGGACACTCCCCAGAACGCGATCGCCAACAGACGGAAGAGGAACCGGAACACGAACGGAGGGGTGTGGTGGCCTGCTCTTGGCGAAAAAATTCCAGTGCGCCCCTGAGAACAAACATTACTTGGCTAAACCTAAATGCAACAAAGTTACACAACCCATTCAACAAACTGTTTAACACAATCACAATATACAATAAACTACTAATATAAATATTATTATTAATATAACTTAGATAATAGAAATTGTTATATCACTAGCCACTAGCCAGACCGAAGTTAACTAAATTGTTATGTTACTAGCCAAGGGATCTCCAACCCTGCTCCTGGAGGGCTACCATCCAGCAGACTGCAGCTCCAACCATTTCAACACACCTGTTTGTAATTATCAAGCAACCCTGAACACCTTAGCTGTGTCTGAATTCGCCCCCTATTTCCGATATAGTGCACTATATCGGGTGTCCGCCATTTTGTAGTGTTTTCCGAATTCTGAGTAAACAACTCATTCCCTACATTTGTTCACTACTTTTTACCCACAATGCATTCTGATTTTGAGTGTACAATGCGAATCAACCGTCTGATTAGAATCGGCTGGAGGAGAGTGACCGTTAATGCCACAAATGTACGTTTATACACTTGTGTTTGTTCTTGTTGACAGTTATTTTCTACTTTTTGAGAATAAACAGATTCAATGAATGTTATATACAGCAGTGTTTTATTTTAAATATATTAAGTAATTTTATTAAACGTAATAAATGTAATAGTAAATAAACGTGGCAAACATTTGTTTTGTTCTCTTCATTAAAAACTAATAGCCTACAATAAACGTGACAAATAATGTAAAAATGAACTTTAGCATTTTACAAAACAATCCATAAAGCCACACAGGTGTAGTGTTATGACGACTGTCCGCGACAGTACTGTCAGACGCAGGATATACTGTATTACGTCAGTGTCCGAAATTGTTCACTCATTTTCATTCACTTCTTCCCCATATAGTGGACTATTTAGCATTCGCTATATAGGGAATAGTGCATGAGTGAACAAGTGAGCGAATTCAGACGCAGCTCTTGATTAGCTGCTTCAGCTGTGTTTGGTTGGGGTCGGAGCTGAAACAAACTGTGAAACCGTGTGTCCGATGAAACCGTCTATTTGTGGAACCAAATGTCCGAGATGTTTTGAAAATATGTTTCTACAAAATGTATTTTGTTTTGTATTTTGCTTCATATGAACATTGGGTCACACTTCAGTATAAGGGGCAATTCTCGCTATTAACAAACCATTAACTATGACTTTTCCCCCAATTAACTCATAATTTGTTGCTTATTAATAGTTAGTAGTTGTTAGGTTTAGGTATTGGGTAGGATTAGGGATGTAGAGTATGGTCATGCAGAATATGTGCTTTATAAGTACTAATAAACAGCCAATATGCCAATAATAGGCATGCTAATAACAACTAGTTAACAGTGAGAATTGCCCCCTATTCTGAAGTGTTACCGGACATTGGGTAACACTTTACTAAAGCATATATGTATAATGCATTATGAAAGTAGTTTTAATGTATTAATTATGCCTTGTAATGCACCTTATAATGCATTGTAATGTCTTATGAATTATTGTAACTACAGTTAATACACTATAACACTTATCAGTTCAATGTTACACTTTGCATTTTTAATTTGGTTATAAATATCATTTAAAGTATTACAACACACAATAGGAACAATTATAATGCATCATCACCATGCAATCAAACAGGAAAGTGTTTTCCACAGTGTTGCAGTAATTATTATAAATGATTTATCCATGCAGACCATTATCATTTTTGAATTCATTTGCACTTAATCAAAAACATGAAGCTCCTCTGCCCCTCTCAACAACAACAACTCTTCACCACATGATGTCAGCAACAAAAAAGAGGTAGGACTATACTGACTGTCCATCTTACAACGAACCAATCAAAAAGGGAATGGCAAAATAAAGCCCTGTCCTATATATTTTTTCTAATTTCAGAAGCCGTTTTGTTTCCAAAAGGAGTTGTTTCCAAACTTACAAATATTGTTATGGGTACAGTATATAACCCTGAAGAGACATTTCAATATGTATTTGTACTGTAATACGTCACTTTCACTTTGAGTGCGTAAAAAAAGGAAATATTTACTAGAAATATACAAATATAAACAATTCTGAAAATTTTGCCAGGCATTTTTAGCCCTCCCCTCCAGGCCCAACTTACAACGAACCAATCAAAAAGGAAGGGCAAAATAAAGCCCCGCCCTTTATTTTTGTCTTATTTCAGAAGCCGTTTCGCTCGGATGTACGTCACGATACGGAAAAGAAGTGAATCGCAACATCTGTTTCGTGGTGACTTTAATAACCCTTTATAATGCGTTATACTGTACATAAAGGCTTTAAATAAAGTGTATTTCACAGTGCTAATGACAATTAAATGTGCAGTAATTTGCTCTTCGGCTGGCAGGGTTTTGAGATAAGGAGGCTTGTCTTATTCAGTGGCTGAAGATTGTTTCAGGAGGAGAAACCATATAAACCACATCTAGAAGAAGAGGCTGCATTTTTAGACATGTCTCTGCTGCGAAACCTGTGCTTGTCCACTGCACTTCATCCAAAGTGTGCTACTGCTGGGATGCCAGACAGCTTCTCCAACCTGGAAGAGAGGCTGATGACTCAAGACACACTGGGACAGTGTCAGACCTGTGAATTTATATACAGCTCCTGGCAGGAAAGCCACTGCGGTGTGAATCTCATGAGACCCTCTGCCTGTCCACTGAACCGTGGATGATATATGTTCAAACATTTGACAAATATGATACATGAGATATAAATTATGCAACTCCTCCATATTTAGTTCTTGGTATCAATATATTGATAGGTGTTTCTATTGTTTTGTAGACTTCACATGAGAATAAGTTCTGTTAGATTCCGTGTGGCTGTGTTTCGGCCATAAGGCGTGAGACCGCAGTCTTAACTGCTCGACGGCTAGTGTGGTTTTGCTTTTACAACAGTTTTACAAAAAATAAATGAATAAAATGTATTATTAAAAACAACTGTGATTTATTTTTCTGTAACTATACCTCTGGATGCTGTTCATGTAGTGTCTAATAAATGCACAATTTTGAGGTGATTGTTTGATTTTGCCAGAAGAGTCAAAGGTTTTGTGAATTTAATTTTATGTGTTAAATGTTGGAGAAATTGTACTGTAACTGTAAAATACGCAAAAGAATGAAAGTGTGTCCCAAAGATAGCATTTGTTGAGTAAAGGTCTCACTTATTTTACACATGTATATTCTTTATGATGTCATTTCAGTAAAGCTCGAAAATGAAATATTACCAAATGAAACACTGTAATTATAGAGATGTCAAGAGAAGGATACGCTCTAAATGTTATAGCTTACCAATGCCAACATGTAAAAATACACAAATTAGTAATGAAAGTGTCTAGGAGAAAAAATCTAAAATGAACCTTCTAGAATCAGTAGCTTGCTTTTATACAGTACGCCTAAAATGAGAGTATAGGAAATGACTCTCTTATGAAGGAAAACACTGTGCCAGAAAAGTAGGTGCATTTTCGGGACTTTGTCAAAATATCAACAACATATGCCACACATAAGCAAAAACTGTCTGCAAGCCTCCAGCGGAGTTTAGCTGAATCAGCAGTTTGTGTGCTTCACAATTCGGAGATTTACGTCAGACTTGTCGTTCAAAACCTAGCTGTACATTTATACATTTGGCAGATGCTTTCATTTTGAATGACTTAAAGTGTGTTGAAGGTGTATAGTTTGTCAGTTGTGTTTCACTGGGAATCAAACCCATGACCCCTGCGCTGTATAAACAACACTTAACCAGTTGAGCTACAGGAACACAAACTACAGGTCTGGTGGCCCTGGTCCGCTGAACAGACGAATGAAGCAGTGGCATAACTTTCTTTTGTAAACAGTGTTTATTCACGTATACTCAGCGTATATTATATATACTCATGACATGTTGAGAAAGCAAGAGAGAATGAGAGTAAATAAATCAATTGTGCGTATGGTTAGCAGTTCTCACGATGTCAAGAAATACGGAGTGGGGTGGAAGAACCCAGATGCAGGCAGGCAATGGCAATGACGGGGTTAACAGATATTTATTTAAATAAACAAAACATAAACCCACGAGGGGGTATAAATCAGGAACTAACTAAGAAACAAACAGAAAACAAAGACTTCCCACGAGGGGGCAAAAATGAAAACAAGAACGGCAAAACTAAACGACACAACCAAACGTCTGATACAAACTTTACAGGGTAGAACTCACTCACTCACTCACTCACTCACTCACTCACTCACTCACTCACTCACTCACTCACTCACTCACTCACTCACTCACTCACTCACTCACTCACTCACTCACTCACTCACTCACTCACTCACTCACTCACTCACTCACTCACTCACTCACTCACTCACTCACTCACTCACTCACTCACTCACTCACTCACTCACTCACTCACTCACTCACTCACTCACTCACTCACTCACTCACTCACTCACTCACTCACTCACTCACTCACTCACTCACTCACTCACTCACTCACTCACTCACTCACTCACTCACTCACTCACTCACTCACTCACTCACTCACTCACTCACTCACTCACTCACTCACTCACTCACTCACTCACTCACTCACTCACTCACTCACTCACTCACTCACTCACTCACTCACTCACTCACTCACTCACTCACTCACTCACTCACTCACTCACTCACTCACTCACTCACTCACTCACTCACTCACTCACTCACTCACTCACTCACTCACTCACTCACTCACTCACTCACTCACTCACTCACTCACTCACTCACTCACTCACTCACTCACTCACTCACTCACTCACTCACTCACTCACTCACTCACTCACTCACTCACTCACTCACTCACTCACTCACTCACTCACTCACTCACTCACTCACTCACTCACTCACTCACTCACTCACTCACTCACTCACTCTAGGAACAGATGAATGGACAAGGCAAGAGGATGACACGAAACATGAAGCAGCACAACATCACGCACATAAACATACGCAATACACGAGCACAGGACAATGAAACATGAGGGTATATAAAGGGAACACAAACGAGGGATAACGACACGGGGCAGGTGTGGGTAATGAAACACTCAGGGAAAGATAACAAGGAAAGGAGAGGAGCGGGGCCAATGACGAGACACTGGAGAGAACGTATATTATTGTCAAAAGGACAATAATATGTTTCTCTCCACACATAACCAAAGACTGTATCATGGCTCTGCTACAGGACCAAGAAAAACATGACTAAATGAAGCAGAGCCATGACACACGATCTGTTAAAGTAACATGTTGCCACATCTTCATAGATCTTAGCTTTATGAGCTAAAGAGCAAATATCAAGCATAAAAAGCTCTTAAAAAGAAATGAACATGGCAACACTTCAAAGGGTGATACAGCCTTCCGAGTATAAACAAAACAAAGCACGCCTGTCAGCGGTAGTTTACTTTAAATTAAAGTCTTTAGCCGTAAAAATAGCAGGCTTATATTCTTATTTACAGCTGTAAAATGCTAGAACAGCGTTACCAGTGTGACAATCATCACTTAATGCGGGAGTGACTATACCTATTCCGTACACGCGTGGAATGATAATTTTGTGAATTCACTCCCGTATTTAAATGCGATTGTCACTTCCGAAACTGCAGTGTGTGCATGGCGCAACACGATGAAAGACACCAGGTTTACTGGACTTGCACTAATGAACATTCAACCTGAGATTAAAACGAACAGCGAGGAGGTGCTTAAACAGGGAGGAGGAGAGTAAGCTTCAAACAGCTATATATCTCTAATATATGAATTCATTTTGTGGCATTTCTTGAGTATTTGCGTGTGTGAGAGCTTTATATTGGGTGGGGGTTCTGTGCGTACCCTGAGATAAAATCCTGCAGGCACCCCCCTGTAGTTACATATGAGTTATTCCATAGTTTTAAAAAGTTTTAATGTGTAAAATGTTGACTTTTTGAGACTAACAGTAATCAATCATTTCAGGAGCAGAACGTTTATATTAAGAATACGGCATGCAGTTGCCTCACAGAAAGTTTGAAAACATACTTCAATGTTCTTAACACCATTCCAGCATCCAGCAGGGCTATACTCATGGCAAGAACTAGTCAATCTACACAATCTGTTCTATACACAAGTTGGAATCCTCAATCAACCAAACCTGCATGTCTTTGGGAGGAAACCGGAGCACCCGGAGTAAACCACGCTGACACAGGGAGAACATGCTTCCCCTCCCAGCCGGGGCTCGAACCGGGGACCTTCTTGCTATGAGGAAACGTGCCAACCACGGAGCCTGACTGTGCCAACCCCCATATTGAAAACGTTTGGAAACCCCTGGTGTATGATAAACAAGCAGGATTTATCGAGTACGCAGGGGAAGCAGATGGAAAAGTAATAAGGTTATTTTTTATTACTTAGGTCACATACTTTACCAAAATAATGCAGGCTACGTTTGTCAAAAAAAGAACAAATATATAATGAACTTTCAAAATTAGTTTTGAACTATACAGTTCATGAAACTATACAGTTTATTTGAGACGAGCATCAAATACAATTGTGATCTTCGTTAATCTTGCAGTAGACGATAATAAAAACAAGAATTAAAAATGACGATTCATAGCAATAGAGTGCAAGCACTCAAGTGTTTTATGTATGAATTAGATTTTAAATAATGACGTTTTGTATATGCCTTTCCTTTTAGGGACGTTCGCATCAGTCACGTATTTTTTATGCGCAAGTTTGTTATTTTATATGTAGACTTTATAAGCACACTCACAGGCATAGATGCGAACGCTTGGAAAAGTAGGAGAAAGCAGTGCGGGCCGCGTCTTCCACACATTTTTAGATGTTAATACACACCTTCCGTTTATTTTGATCATTTCTTCCAATAAGTGGCCGGGACACAATCGACAAGTCCTATGGAATTATGTATTTATCAGATGGGTTCTAGATGGAATCTAGGGTTAGATTCGGAGAAATCTTAAAGTTGGAAACTTTCCATGGAAACAAACCTAATTTTATATGAGAATGAACTGGAATGTTGCTATATTGCTGGTAAACTTATCAATTATATTGTTTATTTATCCTGATGTCATTTCAAACCTGAAAAACACAAAAAACACAAAAAAGGATATTTTGAAGAATGTTGATCACCAAACAACTTCCAACAATGGGAGAGATCCATGTTAAAGTTTAAAAGTAAACTCCACAGATAAGAAGAAACCAAGAAATCAACATGAACAGAACAACATACTGTTAAACATCTCCATAGACATGAAACAACGACTGACAAAAGACAACTGAAACACAAGGGCTATACCTGCAGTGGGAAATAAACTTAACAAGATAACAAGAAACACCAGAGGAAGACCAACAACAAAGGACAACAAAACACGGGACAGGACAGGAAGTAAGGACAGCAGTCGAACACGGGCTGGATCATGACACATTGTACGGACCCAAAACCACTGACATTTCTCAAAATATCTTCTTTTATGTTCTGCAGAAGAAAGATCATACGGGATTTGAATGAGGGTAAATTATGCACTCATTTTTATTTTTGAACGTCTCTACAACGGCATGTTTGATCAAATATAATTAGCACTCTAGAAAATGAAATGTAATTAAAACACAAGTGAAACAGACTGAACATTTCGTGAGAACAGAGGATGACAGCAGTGACCTGGATACAGCTACAGAACTGTTAAACTGAGAGTAAACTTGTCAGCGGTGGTCTTCTCGACCATGATATACAGTTAAACTCATTCTCATTTGTTATGGTAAATCTGCTCTCTAATGCCTCCAAGTGATTTAAAAGACAGAACCTCACAATTACATTTTTGAAATGTTTAAACATCTCACTTTTACAACACAACATCATTTTATGACATAACTGAATAAATAGATATACTGTATGTATAGATGTTTAGATTAGTCTTTAGCTGCGAATGTTGACGGCCTACAGGACTGTGTGTCTGTGCTTATCAACATTTCGCCAGCAAAAAGTTACTGCAGCACTACGACCAGCGGAGACACATTGTTTACATACGCTAAATAATATATAAATATACGCTGGCGAATGGTACACAAAAAGCACTTTTCAGTTAAACCCGGGCCTTCGTATGTGTGCAGGCACAGTTTTTCTTTACAGAATGACAAGGCCAACGACTGACCTGGCATGCATAATACAGCGTTTCCACTCATTTTCACGAATCTGTGTGAATGCAGATCATCTTGCCAACATTGTGTGTTTGTGAAACGTTTTAAAAACACAAACTTTTGTTGTTGTTTAAATGTATGTGTGTGAGACACATACTGTAAATACATTATTTGCCTATACTTTTTATTCGTTTTCAGAATGATGCAGAATCAAGGTTGTTTTCTTTATTTCTATAGAAAATGAACATTCATCAATCATAACAAATAATACACAAGTATCTTTGCTTTTATGCTATAGGAAAAGCAAAACCCTTTGAAGCGTGTGCTTTTCCTCACTGTTCGAATGGCAGAATGATGCTAATATTGACTCTGTGCCACATGGAGACAGGCTATCCAGCTGTGTTTAAGTTTGGCTCTGGTGTTTCTAACAGAAAGGGGTGTCACATGCTCGTGCCAGCGCTAGGCTTCTGAGCGCACAGAGTCATGACACCACAAGTGCGCACTGGCTCTGTCATTAGCATCCAACGCTGTAGTAGAAACCCATTGTCTTTCTCATCTTCTATCTCTCCAACGCAACAGTATCTTTCACTAGCAGCTACAGTGACTGCATCTTTTTAACCTGGTATTTATTGTCATTTGAGACAACCTTGCATTTTGGGGACTTTTTTGTGCCGTGATGCAATTGTTCTGTAACTTTGCAAACAGTTACCATAATGAGAAACCTATTTCATTTATTTACTTATTCAAACAAACATTCAGGTTCTGTTCTAAGACTATGCGAGCCTTCTTACAAATGTGAACCCACACAACACACACAAATTGTGCTATATACATCAGTTCTCTCTGGTTCTCGAATCAGCCGTGAGGTATACCACCAGGATCATCACGGGAACTGACCGTTGAACCGTTTCACTGACGTATCACCCCGCCGCTAAACTAACTCGGACTATGCTGTCCTCGCAACTGCGTTACTCTAAAGAAGTTAGATTACTAGCAAACAGAAGCAGTTTATCCATTCCAGAATGTTTACTTCTGTGATGCTTTCTCTTTTTTTTGTGAAACTGGCATACAATAAACAAGATATGAAATGACTAACTGCACATTAATTCGTTTGGTATAGCCGACATATAAACACGTGCACTGCGATCTGCACATGGGTGTACATGTGATGCGATGGGACTTTCTTTCATTGTCATTATATCGATCACAGTTTAACTTCCAAGAATCAATATTATGTTAACACATAATATGAACGCTTACAGATAGTAAATAAACTTACAGGCATGTCTTTCTCCAAGGCAAAGATTGTTCGCGTTGTGAACCGAAACTAGGCTACTGCTGTACGATGTCTAAATCTCTATCTCTACATCTAAATCTCAACACTGCGCAAACTTCAATACTGAAAAATGGCCACTAGGTGGCGACCATACACCATGATAATTGGAACACACTTTAAGTGAAACTAAACGTTGTCCGTGTTGGCAGTGTCTCTAGCAATTTATTCACAGCGCTGTGCACTCATTGTTTAAAAAGATTACAGCGCGGGACGCGAGGGTCTCGACCAAGATCATAGAAATGGGATAACATTCTCGGTGAGTTGCCATTTAAAAGTCTCTCTCAGCACAGCGCAAATTTAAAAGACGTGATTGTTTGGATTTAGTAGCGGAGGTTTAACTGTTATGCTGGGCTTGGATTCGTGGCGGAAGAAAGTAGTTCCCCGTTTCCTTTAAAACCGGAGGGGTTTAAAGACACTCCGACGTTGTTTTTGGTTTATCTACACACCTGTGCCGTCGAACTGATGTATAAATGCAATATCGCCCTCGTAGTCGTGTATCTAGTGTTCTTATATATGCATGGCTGTGATTGCCTCCGGCCTCGTGCCTCTGGCCTAATCACAGCCATGAAGATATAAGAACACTGTACACTCCTACTCGAGCCATATTGCATTACTCACGTTTGAAAGAGTTTTCAACATTAAGCACGCTAAAATAATAGTATCACTGTCTTATTTAAACTTCTTGGTATTGAATAATAATATATGAATAAAATGTATTTATAATCAACAATGTGATTATGCTTAAATATGAGATATTTATGCTTACTGTTTGAGATAGCCTTTAGCCTGCCTATGATCCTTTAAAGTGATTTCTGGAGCACCATTGACTACCGTAGTAGAAAGAATTGTTGTATATACTTTTCTGTTGTGTCGAACACAAAAGAAACTATTTTAAAGAATTTAGGAAAACAAACAACCATTTTAATGGTAGTCAATGGTGCCATTGAAATGTCAGTTGCTAACATTCTTCCAAATATCTTTCTTTGTGTTCAACAGAACAAAGACATTTATACAGGTCTGGAACAACTAGAGGTTGAGTAAATGATGACAAAATTTTCATTTTTGTGTGAACTATCCCTTTAAAATGCTGTCTAAGTAGGCCACTAACTAGGTTTAGGATCCATTTTGTTCTCAAACGTCTGAGATTTTGTTTGTCATACAGCAGACACATTCTGGTCATTTTCACAAATATTAGCACACCTCTCCCTAAAAAAATCCTTAAAACAACACCCAAGGTTGAGTAAAACCTAGACAAATCCAAATGCTTGTTTAAATGAACCTAGAAAATGTCCATACTCGACCACGGGTTAAAACAAGCATTTGTTTAAAGTTGTAAACTTAAGCTTTAATGTGTGTTGTGGAGGATATGTTAAAACACCTGGCTTGAGGAGAGGTGTGCTAATACTTGTGAAAGTTAATTATAGAGGGTATGTATTGACAATGTCACTTTCCTACGTGAACACACCGGGACACGCCCCCTTGAGTGGCAGAACACTGTAGGAGAAACAAAGAAACCGGGACTAAAACAGGCAATTATTTGCTGAAATTAAAAGCAGTTGGACTCGACTTTACATTTGCGCAACAAATAAAGGTGTAGAAAGTAGGTAGGTAACATTATTATGGTATGTTCTCATTTACAGAGTGTAAAGTTTTTTTCTACTTACCATAAATATGAGAAATGATTTTAAACATTATTTATACTGTAGGTATATGATGATTTCATAACTAGGGATGCACCGATATGTACATTTTGGCCAAAAACGATAACTGATCATTCTTGAACCTTGGAAGCCGATAACCGATATATTGGCCGATATACATTATCTAAATATTATAACATTTTCTGGGACTGAAAATTATTTTTCCCCCTGAAAATCATGTACCAAGCCTACTGTACGCTAATTAAAGATTCTTTAACTTTTAAACTTTTCTGGTATAATGTTTATTTAATAAACAAATGAATGATGTTCTTCATTCAACCCAGAAAGGCGTCCTCAATAGCCACAAGTCTAACAGGTCTCAAGACAGAAAGCATTCAGACAGCAGTCGGCTTCAAACAATATCCTTTTGTTCCTACAATTTACACATTCATAAATATCTACATACTGTACCTACATCAACAATGTTTTGCTAATAGCAGTAAGTAAATGATCATACTGTATTTTAACTGTGAGCAGCGTGCAGCTGAGGAAATTATGAATAATTTATCGGCTATAATATGTCAGCCTAAATTTTATTATGAATTGATAAATAATCTTACATGTTCTTTGTGTTTTGGAGAAAAAAGTGTTATGTATAGGGATGCATGATAATCTATCGGCCATATCAGTATCGGCCGATAAATGGTCATTTTTAATGTTAACGATAACGATATGGCCGATAAATGATCGTGCATCCCTATTCATAACGCTTTTTTTCTCCAAAACACAAAGAACATGTAACATTATTTATCAATTCATCTTGGGAAAACCTATCAAAATCCTTTAGAAACAGCGTGGGGAAAGAGAAGGACTTCACATAGCTTGTCCCAGCATGCACTGGTCTTTTCACATTGACCGCATGAGCGACTGAAGACAGCCCACGCAAACTCATATTTCTAAAAGAAAAGTCGCACTTACTATTAGAAATGTCAATCACTTGATTAGTAGCCAGGAATGATTATAGGGCGAGCGTGGTTATTATCTCAGTCATGCCTCAAGTGATAAACACATCTGACCCTAATTACTTTTCTTGCTGATTTTACATATTGCTAATTACAGGTCTGATGAATGATTGTTCCTTTCCACCGATCGAAATCATTTTTTATATCCTGTGGAAAATTACACGCGCCGCGCATTTCGGCAAATAATTACAGCGTTTCAACTGATGTTTTCTTTTGCGTAGCACCTTAAAGCATCAGTGATTGTGAAAACGATGTTTTGTTGAGATTTACTTTTCATGTTAGTTGGAATGTATGTGACTGTTTTCCGAATAATTTGTCATCTCAAAGCAGAAAAGTGCTATGTTTCCCAGGAGCTCTATATGTTCTTCGAATTATTAAGCGGTCTTGGCTTCTATGCCTTGTTAAAGCACTTTCTGGCAGTATAGCACACTAAGATCTCTCTCTTCAGGTGACAGAAGTACAGTGAAGAGCCACGCTGGCACTATTACGCCAACTCTAATAACATCACGAAAGGAAACCGGTCGGAGTCGGCTGGCGAAGATGGAGATGCACTAAATCTGTATTCCTCACAATAACGTCACTGTCCTGTCACCTCTGTGAGGTCTTTTCTAGTTTTTAGTGACAGGATTGTGACACTCTTGAGCATGGTGTTTGGATTCTGACTCGCTCTGTTCACGTGCTGTGTTTTGGTCCTGGCGTCGCCGTCGGGGTTTAGTCTCTAGTGTTGGTGTGAGCACATGGCTTTTGATTGTTTCTTGCTGTCATAAGCTCTTCTTCTATCACTTCTAGCTGTTCATTGTTTTTCTTTGTGGTTGGAATCCTGGCTCCTGTGCTTCATGGCATAGCAACACTGCCTCTGCTCTTTGTTTTAGATAATTGCAAAGTGACATAAAGCACTCTTTGCCTGAGTTAAATTTAGCTCTGCATTGAAGAGCACACAAGAACAAAACAATCAACAGTCCAATTGAGGTGGTAAGGACCATGTTTTTAATAGCCACATGTCTAACATGTGTCAAGACAGAAAGCATTCAGACAGCAATCGGCTTTAAAAAAATATGCTTTTGTTCCTATAATTTACACATTCAGAAATATCTACATACTGTACCTACATTAACAATGTTATAAGTAAGTGAATGATCGTGACAGAACGAGGTTTTAACGGTGAGTTGTGCAGTTGAAGTGGTTTAACCAGAGAAAATGATTCATAATTTATCGGCTATCATTTATCAACCTAAATTTTATTATCGGCCGATACCGATAACACTCAAAATGACCATTTATCGGTCGATACCGATATGGACGATAATTTATCGTGCATCCCTATTTTCAACACGTCTAGCAGAATCAAAACTAACATTTTAAGTGGTAAAATAAACACAAAAAACAATGGCATTTATTGCCGTGTCATCATATTTGTTTTGATAGCCTGATGTTGTTGGCATATTTGTATGGGACATGTTAAGTCTGAAGTGATGCTTTGTTTTGATAAAAATCTTGATATGTTTAACCGAAGAAAGGAAGTCATATCTGGCACCATCTGGCATGGTGTGAGGGTGAGTAAACTATGTGAGAATTTTCATTTTTTGCGCGAGTTAATTCCTTGAGGTGTGTAAAATTATTCATGGCTCATGCTTCTGTCTGCTAAGTTCAGGACAGCACGTATTGTTTCCTCTATAAGAGCATTTCATCCGTTCAGCCGAGAGGAAAAGAGAGATCAAGAGAAAGCAGATGGAGAAGTGAGACTGATCATTTCACAAGGAAGTGCACACATTTGGTTTTATGTACTCTTATATAGGTGGCTCACTATGAATGGTAAAAAACATGTTTTAAAAACTAAGCTAAGAGTTACTTGAGAATACATTATTGAATTTGATATTACTTTAAAAGTTCACATAGAAATAATTTAAGCAATAATATAATAATAATAATATACGCAGTATATATATTATATAATATTATATAATAAAATACTTTGCCGTATTACAAAAAGGTCAAGAAATTCTTCTTTTGTATTTGCATTTTTATCTGAACTGTTTAAAGGAGTAGTTCACCTTCAAAATGAAAATTCTGTCATCATTTACACGCCCTCTTGTCATTTCAAACCTGTATGACTTTCTTTCTTCCGCAGACACAAAAGAAGATATTTTGAAAAATGTTGGTAACAGAATGTTGTAACCAATTACTATTGTCTATTGTAACCAATGCACGTGAATGGGGGGCTGTTAACAACATTCTTCAAAATATCTTCTTTTATGTTCTGCTGAAGAAAGAAAGTCATACATGTTTGAAATGACATTTTGAAGGTGAACTACTCCTTTAAGCTAGGAAATAAGAAATGTGTTGTTCCCTTTACCCCTATAGTATTTGCTCTGTACCCAACACCTGATTCTAATTTTATAGATTTGTTTATGTGTGATATACTGTATGTTGGGATGGACTTGGTTTTTCCATGTGACTCATCTGTTTTTTTGTTTATTCAAACTGTGAAAATTACTACACACACAATGTCAACGATATACAGTATATCAAGTTACTATTTTAAAGGCACTATTTTTAAGAGGATCACATGTTTGTTGGTTCAAGCGTGTCAAAAGCTAAATTCACAGGCTGTATATTATTTCTCATGATTCAACAACATTGTTCTCCTGTTTCACCTCATTCCATATCCTTCTGACCTTCTTCATCTGTTCACATTCATAAAGAGACCTTCTAAATATTTATATGGCTCTCGTTGGCTTATTTTAACAGCCCCTGGGCCATTTAAATGCTAAGTAGCCTCCTCTTTTTCAGTCTATTTGATTATGGCCATACACTGATCGGTTGAGCATCCATCAAGACTGGATTTGCACTTGAGAAACTTAATTATAAATGTCAGTTTGCAAAATTCTTTCAAATAAATCTATTCATCCTCGGGTTACAGCTATTACCGTGTTCAGTGGAGTGTGCGACTCGCGCAGAAAGAGCGGGCGGAAAGATGCTAGCCCTTTGTGATTTATCAGTACACAAACAACTCATTCTGCCATCCACTGTGAAGGCGTTTGCTGGCTACACAGGGTCGTCCTAATCTCCGCTTCTCAATTCCGGTCCCTTTTTTGTACGTCTGGGGACTGAAACTGTGAACCGCGGGCCTTGACCAGTCCTGCATTTTGCTCATCGCGTCCGCGAGTTGCCGGTCCACTGTGCGAGTAAAAGTCACCAATTTACACGAGAATCAAATTCAGCTGATTTCCACTTGGTTTAAGGTCTGGACGCCCACGCCACAAAGAAGCCCATTCAAAGCAGCAGATTAGAATTTCTTCTATGGGGAACGTGAGGGTACGCTTTCCTTTGCGAGGCCGAGGGAGCTGACGGTGATAAATGGTGGTGGCAGAGGCACAGCAGTACCCACGTGGGGTTTGGCACCATCATCTGTTTTCATTTAGCCAGAGATTTGTTCAAGAGCTCTGCGGCACTGTCGTACGGGAGATGCGTAAAGATGCTCTCCTGGCTTTAACTTTGCTTCTGCTTGTTCTTCAGTCTTAAGCTGAAACATGATTTTTTTCATGTCCAGCACACTATTGAAATTCCACATTGATCACCTTTCAGTCTTTATCAAGGTTTATTATGGTAGTCAAAACAAAGTTCATTCACTTTATGCATTTTAATCTGAGAGAGAGTGCCGTGACCACATACTGTACCTGGTGAACTACAATCTACAAACACATGTTGATTTTTCATACTTAGAAAGTCCAATTCATTTTTTTACTGCTTTCTTGTACTATAGGTCAACATAAGACATTTTAAATGGAAATCATTAAAGGGCAAACTTTTCACAAAAGTCTTAAACCTCACGTAATTCAGTATAAGGCTGCTGAAAGAGAAATTAAATGTGCCGCAAGTGCTTTCCTTTACCAATCCTTGACACATTTGAACCTGAAATGTTCTTGTATTGCACACACCATTTGTGCAGTATGTACAATGTAATATGTTCAAAAGATAAAACATAAAATAATAATGTAGGGAATAAACCCTCAAGGATGTAGCATGCAGAGAGCTGAGGTATTTTGTGGAGGTAGTGCAGTCCAAACTTCAAGATTTACGTGTAAACTGATCTAATTCTGCAGCATTGGCCAATCTACTCTGAGACTGTTGCTGAATGCATCAAAAACTGACATTTACAAATAACCAGTGCATACTGCAGTCTGTCATTTCACCACACACAAACTGAAAAACCTTACATGCATGTTATATAAAACCAATGCACGTGTTTATGTAGAATCTTTCTAGACTGAATGATGGGTCTTCACAAATAGATTGCTGAAACATAAAGACAGTGAGCCATGAGCAGAAACCAAGAGGTTAAATAAATGAATTCATTTCGTTCAGTAAATAAAAAGTGCTAAACAGTTGTTTGGCTTCAAAAATCACTATGTGAATGTATATGTACAGTATCTATTCAGAAGTGTGCAAGTCTTTTTCCACAAATTCACACATGGTCAACATAACCGTTTAACATAAAAGGTAAATTTACTCCTAAATGTTGCCATTAGTATGCCATAGTTGCCAAAACACCATATTTACTAGTACACTTATTGAGTTTTTAAGGGCAGTGCATGCTAATTAACAAGTTTCACAGTTTTACTGTATTACAGGCATGTCAGGTAATCTAAAAAAAAATGCATCATATCTAGCTAAACATTTTAGGCTATACTCAATTTCAACCTGACTACATGAGTACAATGGCACAGTTTCACTTTACCATGGTAACCACGATTCATTTTAATAAGGGTATAATCCTCCCTCGCCACTTTTGATGCTGCCTTAAAAATATTGCTTAAAAATTGTGTAACGTTAAAAACGCAATGCATGTGACTGAATCCAAATTGTGAACGTGTGATGATGCATAAGCAACAATGACAGCTTCTTCATCACATCGATTTCAGATATATTTAACTTACTTGATGGTGCTGAACAGCTTGCGGCTTCCCGTGCGGATCTCTGTGATAGTTCCACAAATCTGAATCAGAGGTGTTTCATGAAGAAGTGGTTTTATAAGAGCAAAGCAAGTCCAGCGATACGAATCGAAATTCAGACACACGGCGTCAAAAGTCATATACTACTAGATGAAGAAGCACTTCACCAAAGTTATCTTTGCTCCTTGTCATTTATCATCTGCTCGAACTGTTTGGGAATCCGCATGTAACTTCCATCCCATCACCTTGTTTGAGCAGCGCCTGGAAGAGAAGAGTTTCCCCCTTCTCCGCTGTTTTGCCCCTCTGAAGACGGTCCACTGGAAGCGTCTCGCGTGTGTTTCATAAAGCAGACAATCTCGCCACACACACACACACACACACACATGCAGCTACATGGGTTTGTTCGCAACGACACACTACCATATTACACTTAATAGGAATGCAGTATGCAGTATGGTTGTACGATTCGCCAACGAATCGTCTGTTATCTGATTCCTTTTACTGATTCGCTCGAACCGATTCGCACAGCTTTTGTGAATCACTCGACTGTAAGGAGAACTTTGTGAGTAAACGCGTAGGGTGTTTGACACGTTGTATGTGATTTGAGAACGAATCTTGTGTTTTATTTTGAAAATGGATTTCAAACGTAACTCTGTAAACACTTTTGAGTTTAAATGAATTGGCGAATCGAAAGCGGTGAAATGTTTGGGACTTGTTCTCAAAGCGAGTGTGATGTGTGGAGTGTGCAGTGTGCTGCTCACTGGAGCTGTTCTTCAGCACCACTGAAACCTTTCTAGTCTTAAATACGGAGATTCTTTTTATTTACCAGTGAAGAATTCGAAATTAGTTTGAAAACTATTTTATACACATTCTAAAATATGTGCCGTTTGTCCTATGTTTAAGAACTGTTTGCTGATATTCTGCTGTAGTGCCTTGATGACCACATACGTCTTCCCCTTAGCGCCTCCTTGTGGTTATATAAATAAAACGTCGGCACATTATAGGACATAGTTGGGGTGTAGAATGTAGATAATTACTTAATTTAAGAAGCATACTGAAATGTGGACCTTTATACAGTTAGAAAAAGAAAGTCCAGTAAAAGTAAAGTTTAGCATACTTTTTTGCTGAATATATTGAAAATATATATTTTTCGTTTCCAGTGCATTTAAGCCTTTTTTGTAACTGTGCTTAAAACTCTCCTGCAACTATGCCTTCATATTCTGACTCGCATATACTGTCATACAGTCTGGGCATTCATTTGTATTAACAAAATTTGGGCAGCGTGAATAAACATCCCTGTTTTAGTTGTTACAGTGACTTTCTCTTTATGATACACGTCACTAATCAGGCATTAGATAAACATTTGCCATATGCTGTATTAGGTGTTACAATAAAAGTAAGAGGAATTTAACAGAAAGCTTTGGCAAGTGTTTAACATTAATAGCACTTTTATTGCTATTTAATGATATTCAGCTGTTGTATCTGCTACAACAGCTGTATTTTTAAAACCTCCTGTATGTGAACAAACGTCAAGTCAACTTATATGAATATGTTTTTAGTTATTTTCATATATTCTTTTCACATATGTCATATGCAACTTAAGTTTGAATGGTGTGAGTTTTTTTTTTACATTTTAAGCATCTAAAATAATCAACAGGTGGAAAGAAGAAGGCTAGAGGGGGCGTGGCAGGTACGAAATGAAACAAAATGAAATGAAAATATGGTAATACACTGTTTAAGCAACATACACTCAGAGATTAAAGTCTAATCTAAATAAACATGATTTAATAAGAGCTTTGTATGGAACAGGGACATTCACACAGTATTGAATAAAACATCAAGAAATGACCACAACCGTGGCATTCTCGTAGCGGGTCCTTATATATTGTACGTCTCTTCAGTACAATCTTCCCATGGGACCTTGTACCATGTTTCAGAAATATGTCTAGCCTGAGTGATCACTCTGATGGAATCTGGAATCTGAGCTGTCTTCCGATGTCAACCAAAAACTGCCAGACTCCTGTTGTAGTTAGGAACTCAACTATTGTTCTTCACTGTATTTGATGTTTCACTTCCCCTTCGACAAAGGTGATGCTCTTCTTACCAAGGGGGATGTGAAAGTTCAATGCACAGGGCATTCTGGCAAAGCAGGCTTGACAGGCCAGGAAAGCTGTCCTGTAGCTCAGTGGTTATAGCATGGTGCTAGCAACACCAAGATCATTGGTTCAATCCCAGGGATTGCACATACTTAAAATAAATGTATAGTGTAATGCAATGTAAATCGCTTTGGATAAAAGTGTCTGCCAAATGCATAAATGTAATGTAATGTAATGAAAGACATCCCAGATTGACTGAATCAGAAAGTGATCTGGAACCAGTCAACCATCCACAGCTCTGACTCTTCAAAGCTTGATCTCCGATCTGGTGTTTGAAGGTTGCACTTCACCATGCATGACTCATTTTGAGACCCTTCCAGCAGTGTTCTCACAGGAGATCTACATCAACAAAAAGAGTCACTCAGAAAGCATATCACCAACTGAATGTTTGCCAGTAGGTTCTCGTAGGGTGTGAAGATGCACCTTCTGGTACCAGCATGTATGCCTTCATGTAATGTAGATCTAAGTATCGTGCTCAATGGAACTTACATGCACAAAGTGATCCAAAATGAGCTAAAGCATTTTCATTCATCAAGTAACCTGCTGGCCTGTTTCTAAAATTGTGTTACACTGCATTGCCCTCACATAGATTGGTCTGGGAATTCGTGTTGACTTGGAGTCAGTTTTTTGTGTTTCCTGAATTCCTGAATATACTTGTCCATAGCCTCTCTCTCTGGTCCCCTCAATGAATAAAGATGACCCTTGGGCAGAGAAAAGCCTGCACAAAAGTCAGTGGTCGAGTCATATGACCGGTGAGAAGGTAAAGGTGTAACCTGGTACTTGCTGAAGGCCTGGAAAAATTATGGTACTCCTCTGGGACCTCAGTCACATTTTCTGCCTTAGCCTGCAAAACAGAAGACACAAAGCCCGCAGAATAGGACACTTGATGAGGCACATCAGATTTGTTGCCACTTCTGTGTCACAATGCTTGGCTTTTGGTCTTCGCTCACGTCGCTTTCATGTAGCAGTCGTAACGTTTCAGGGATCCATCCACTGTTAACAGGCACAAGTCCATTTTGTCCCCTTCTGTGAGTTTCAGGGCTCTTAAACCCCTTCCCAAGGGTCCGTTCATGAGCCCTCTGCTTGATATTACAACTGGTAGATGTTCAATCGAAGTCATTGTTTCGCTCCAGCTTTCTACGGCTTCAGAGTTGTCATTACATTCATATTTTGTCGTCTTCAAATTCCATGCTTCCTCCATCCTGTTCCCCACCACAATCGTTACAGCCAGCACCTTTACTGAGTCTTGCAATGTTATTACCAGGTCTAGCTTAATGAAAGAAGTTTTCGTTGGAATGATGGGCTCTGTCCAGGTCTTGGCTGCGGACCACCTCAGCTTCTTCTCCAACAGTCTCAAAACCATATTGTGTCTGATGTACCTTGTGTTGTGTGTTGTTACGCAATTCTGCAGGATGTGCTTCAGGGTTTCCCGTCATTTACAGGCTCCTCTGCATGTAGTCTCAGTGCCCGGGCCATGTTCATCCCTCGCTCTCCTTGCTTTACATGAAAGGACCCTTCCTCTAAATGCAATCCCCCTCAGATGTAATCGTGAGAAGACTCTATCTGGTTTGGTTAGCCACCGGTAGTTCCTGGCATCAATGTCTTGTGAAGACAGATCGCTGCCATCCACTACAATTTGTAGAGCGCTGGTCCATAGCTGTTGCGCTTCTCTTTTTGTCAAGACCATCTCTTTCCCAATGTGGACAGACCAGTTAATCTGCCGCAGCATTGTTTGAAATTATTTCAGCGATGACAGGGCCTTGCGTATTAGGTTTGTCAGTGGTGCCACTGGTTGGAGGGATTGCCATTATGGACTGGTTGGAGCCCTTCTTGGTCTGAACAGACCCCAAAAACCTGTCTATTCAGTCATCTTATAACCAGCTCAGGACCAATTTAAACCAGCTCATGACCAACTAAAGACCAGCTTAATCTGTAATTTCTTGGAGTGTCTATTGTCACAAATGTATAATATACTCACAGTAGCTATGTCTTCAGAGGTGTGTAAAGCGTTATGTTTTTATTACTTTAGAATGAGCTATTTCTATCTACATACACCGCGGGTCCCTTTACATGGAATTCTCCATGTTGTTTCTACAGTAGCCCTAAATGGACAAACTGCTGTACATTGCGCGTTTCGTAAATAAGTTATATCCTTTGGCAAAGAAGCTAAAACCTGACGACACCTTTGTCTGTGTCAGCCGCCGTAGTGCTTCAAAAGGTGAGGGGAGGGTTGGAGTGAGCCCATGGTTGCAGACATAAAAACAGATATGAGCTTAACAGTCAAAGGGAAAAAATTAAATAAAGTTCCCTTGGGAGAAAGGGTGTGATATTGTATATACTGCAAAGATTGAACAGATTTGTTAATTTCCCACACATTAACAAAGAGCATAATGTCTGATGATCCTCCCAGACATTTAATTTTTAAATCCTGCTAAAAATTGCTGTAAGCTTTACTGTATGCTTAAAAGTGTCAGATGTGACCCGATGAGCTCTCTGCTCTTAAGTGCCTCGTTTTTTTTATAAAGAAATGATGGTTCCTAAGACTGTAATGATTGTGCCTTTAAGCAACACTTAATATGAGTTTATTCCGAAGGAGGTACAGTATATTTGCAGTGCAAATAATAACTTAAATGGGTTAACTTTTAATTGTAACTTTTGAATTGTATTCAACAATTATGTAAAATAATAAAGAAGGGTTATTGGCTTTTTATGAGGAAACAGGTCCAAAAGGTCCATGCAAAGAGCAGTAAAAATGTCAGCGAAAACAAAACCAGAGACGGATTTTCATTTGGTTCTTTCTTATCTTAAATGGGCTTGGACCAGGGGAATTACAAAGTCAAAGATAAGAGATTTCTGCCTGTAGCCAGTTTCCTGAACCTCATCCGTGCGTAGGCACATACACATAAAAGAGTATAAAACTTACTGGTAGAAAAACAAGAAATAGAGGCAACCCACACATGGACACAAGTTGCAATGTGCAGCAGTACTTTATGATGTGCTCTTTCTCTCTTTCTATTCAGTGGGTATCCTGGGGGGATTTTAATTAAACAAAACACTCAATCATTTAACAATCATGAAAAATAAGGTTTTTGTTATCATTTTAACAGGATTTTACAGTTGCAGACGCAGTCAGCTTGGTCTCAAGTGTTTACAGGCCAGCCTGGCAGGGTTGCCAGGTCTGCGTAACAAAACCAGCACAATGGCCGGTCAAAATGAGTCTGTGACTCAAATGCACTCGATGCACGGCCACTTCCGCATTTACTCTCAGGGGGCGAAAACACATCTGCTGCCCCACCGGAAGCCATTCATCTCTACCTAGAGCTGTGAACATGACAGAGGAGAAGATGAATATTTGTACTCGCTGCTTACATAAAGTTTGCCGGATTACAATAAACAATGTTCGTCAGCATTGTGAGACTGTCAGCTTCCCCCCGCCAAGTAAAATGGAGAAGTACTTTAAACTATACGTTTACAATTACATGGACAGCTTGGATGCTATTGCTTTAGCATGTAGCACGTAACGTTAAGGCTGGATAACACTGAATGACATCATCTTTACACCGAGATTATCAATGATTTTCAGCCCTTAAATACACTTACCTTTAAACTACAAATTTGTATGAATCTGACCAGATATCAATAACACAGTTCCCGGTAAGACACATTTGTTTACATCTGTCATATGGCGCTTATATGCAGGTTTGCTGTAAAGAAACAGACATCGCTAAAAGGTATAAATATTGTTTAAATACCAAATCAGTTTTTAATTTGTTGTGTTACACAATTCACCTTAAGTTGATGACATTGGTATTTTTTAATAAATGATAACGTTCTCACTTACCGCCCTTGTTACGAGTGCGATTTTCAAATCATTAATACTAGGCTATATGTATTTTCTCAGCTCCCAGTCAGAATCAGATGACAGAGGAGACCAGGGAGAGGACGACATGTTTCAGAAGACACAAAGTTAAGGAGCAGCACACACCAAAAGATAGCTGTGACTTAAAGCTTCAACTTATTGTTTAAGTTTTGTGTAGTTTTCCAAGGATCACAGACAAAGTTGTACTGTTAACCACAAGAAATATGAGAAATGGTTAAGAACGATAACATGAGAAGAATAGGGACATCTTTTGAAATAGTAGTGAGCATTTTTACTGTGTATTGTGAGAATTTCATATAGTCCATTCACTTGAATCATTTCAAATATTTTACTTCACAATATTCCAATATGAAACCTTATTTAAATCTAAAGCATTTGTTTGACGTATTTAGTAGTTTTTGTATTTGTATTTTACCTGACAATTTCTCTGTATCAGTTATTATATACATGCTTACATTAATGGATCACATTTTGATAATAGAATATCTTTATTGTCATGTCACAGCTGCATACAAAGACATTTTACTTACACACAAAAAAGTACACACTAAGAACTAAGATATGGATGACTGCACAAGCACATAATGCACATGTGTCAAATACAAGGCCCGCGGGCCAAATCCGGCCCGCCCCCTCATTTTATGTGGCCCGCGAGAGTTTACAAATTATTGTAGTGTTATTATACATTTTATGTCCACGACCTGAAAATGCAACTCAACTTTATTACCTGCGCGATGACGACATCTAGCCAGTAGGTGGCAGTGTCCATATATATCGCAGAAATAAGCCCCTCCAGTGCGATCAGGTTGTTTCTTGTTTCACACTGGAGGGGCTTATTTCGCGATAACAGCCGGCTGCTTGTACATTATCCCGCTTATTACGCGGGATACTTGCCACATGAGAAAAAAACTTGACATGAAATGTGAATTTGAAATATTTTATTAGCTCATTTTTACTGAATGCAGACCTAACAGGAAAAGCTGTTTACTTTCGGTTTTAAGGTAAGAAACAACGTTCAAATGTCACGAACATTCAATTTGGTTTAATAATTTGTAAATATAATGTCATATATGTTATTAAAAGACATATTTATTTTTAATTTGTCAAAAAAAACCTGTCAAAATGATTTGTTGCGTCAGGGTTACCCTGTGTTATTACTTTTGAGAGGTTATCTGGGAATAACTAACCTGCAAATGTCGCGACTGGCCAATCAGAATCAAGCATTCCAACGAGCGGTGTAATAAGTGAGTGATATGATATATATATATATATATATATATTAATTAGACACATCGTGTCAAACAAAGAAAAATTGATGCAGAGGGGAGGCTATTTCAAGAGGGATGGGAAAGCAAATACATGTTTGTGCTTAATGGAAACAAGCCGGTGTGTCGTCTTTGCCAGGAGGCCATCCCTGTTAAAAAAACAGCATATGCTGGTTTGGTATGTTTTGATGCTGGTTTGTGCTGGTTTAGTTGGTCTTTAGCTGGTCATGTGCTGGTCCATAGCTGGTTTAAGATGGTCCAACCAGCATAAAAACATACCTAACCCAGCATATACAGTTTTTTTCAACAGGGGTGGCTGTGCTCAAAGAATACAGTACAATTTACGTTGGCACTTCGAAACCAAACACGGCGCAAAGTATGCTAACCTTAGCCACCTAGAAAAGCAACAAAAGGTACAAGACTTGGAAAAAAACCTTACGTTTTTGGCAGAATTTGTTTGCAAATGCTTCTGCAAAAAGTGATGCAGCCGTGAAAGCCAGCTTTACTGTGGCTGAAGAAATCGCCCGAGTTACCAAGTGTTTTTCAGAAGGTACATTTTTAAAGCAGTGTATGCTGAAGATATGTGAGCAAGTGTGCCCTGACCACAAAGGCCTTTAAAAATGTTAGCTTGTCAAGAAACACTATGCAGACCGACTATGTGTTCATACAGAAACATATCATTTATTTTTTTTAATAAACTGTACAATAGTTGTACACTTGAATACACTTTATTTTACTGGTCTTTTACTGTCAAAACTAGGTATTAATTGAGTTATTACCAAAAGGAGTACTTAAGTGCAGATGTAATTATGCAGTGTGATAAAAGAGTGGATACATTTATATAGTCTTACAGTTACAACCGGCCCTTTGAGAGCAACCATAATACTGATGTGGCCCGGGATGAAATCGAGTTCGACACCCCTGACATAATGCATATTATTACACGGCTCATTTGAATGATTGATTCTGATTGGCCAGTCGCGACATTCCACGCTCAAAACTAATAACACCCTATAACCCGGATGCTGCAAATCATTTTGACAGGGGCAGTTTAATATTACACAAAAATGAATTATAAATGTTATTAAAAGACATTCATGATATTATATTTACAAATGATTAAACCAATTTGCCTGTTCGTGACGTTTGAACATCGTTTCTTACTTTAAAACCGTAACTAAACGGCTTTTCCTCGCGGAAGGTCTGCATTCGGTAAAAATGAGCTAATAAAATATTTCAAATTCACATTTCATGTCCAGTTTTTTCTCACGTGGTGTCACGAATGGTGAGGGAACAAGGACACAGTACAGAGGACCCAGACGCAGACAGCGGATAAGGGGTTAACAAGACATTTAATAAAATATAAATAGAAAACAAAGACCCACGTGGGGGAACATAACAAAACATGGGAATACGAAAACACGACAGGACAAGACTAAAACTGACCACATACACAAGACTGAAATAAACACTTGACATAGTATACAAATAACTAAACTGAACTGAACTGAACTGAACTGAACTGAACTGAACTACACTAACAAAGCACAGGCACTCACCAGACAAACGACAATGAACCAGCACAGGACAATGAAACAAGAGGACTATATAAAGGGGACTAAATCAAGAAGGGGACAGGTGCCTGACATGAACTGATTAACAAGCAATAACGAGACGAAAGGGCGGGAACAGAGACGCCACACCGGAGAGAGAGAGTATATGGAATGCCAAAACTGTCTCTCTCCACATAAAACAAGAGGTTCTATCATGGTTCTGCCACTAGGTCAAGAAAAGCAAGACAAGGTGGGGCAGAACCATGACACGTGGCAAGTAGCCGTGTAATAAGCGGGATAATGTACAAGCATTACTTACGTACAGTACAGAAATGTCTAAGTATATATTTATATAATTATGTTATTTTCATTTACAATATACAATCTATACAAATAAAACCAAATTAATGTATCCACAGTGTTACGTTTATTCTTTAGCATTAGCTAACGCTAGCGCATTCACCAATAGACCATATGATCTTCAGTAGCTGACGTGCTGTGGCTCGATCACATCTGCACTCTTAAAGTGATGACAACAAACTGTAGTACCAGTTATTGTTTAAATCCTTATTTGTAATAAAGTAAATCCATGCTCGGAACATTATTACATCTCTGTGAAGCTTCATAAAACGGGACACAGCCATGCCTGAAGGAACCACAGTCACGTGTGTATTTAAACGCTGCAGGTCATGACTAAACTAAAGTTTTGTATTACAGCACCCGTTACATGTTTAATATATAGTATTTTCTAGGGGTGTAACGGTTCACAAAATTCACGGTTCGGTTCAATACGGCACAGTGGTGTCCCGGTTCGGTACGTTTTCGATACAGCAAAAAGGAAGAAATGCCAGAAAAATTTCCTTGATTTTTTTCACATTTTTATTTATTAAAACTAACATCATACAGTATGATTTTTTTACTTTGAACAATGAGCTATGCTTGACCCATCGTCTGTGATGTTTTCTCAGCAGCATATAAAACAAAAAAATGAAATGTAATTTTGTTGTAGACAGACACAAATACAAAGTAAAGAACAATTTTTATATCTGTTTTTACTCAATTTTTAGGTTTTTCCAGAAAGATGAACTGAACAAAGGAATTGTATAATCATAATAAAATATAAAACTTTTAAACTTTAAAGTCTATCCCACATTTGTGTTTTTTACTTGGCCAGTCATGTAACTACAGAGGCCGTCCGTTGTCAGTAGTGATAGGAAGTTCGAGTCATTTTTGCGATTCGGATGTTTGAATCTCGTTCAGCGAATCTTTTTTCGAGTCATTTCGTTCATCTGAGCAGAGTTAAATTAATGTTGCATGTTAATAGCCATATTACCCCATAACGTTTATTTATGCTAGTTTTGATCAGATATATAATAAGAAATAACTTATAGGACAAGTTATGAGAAACAGTTATTTAATTATTTCCTGACAGCATTTCTGTAAAGTTATGTATTTATAATTCATTAACAATTTTGGGTCACTCAGGTATGCAATAAGGTTTACAGGTTGTTGTTTTTTACTAAAAAGTCTCATGCAGTTTGCAGTTTGCAAAGTAAATAATAATAGGCTATTGAAATCATTTAAAAGTGCAATTATTTAATAAGAGATCACTTGTGTAATATATGCATTAGACATAAACACTGACTTTACTAGTGTTGCTTATGTTTATATTTTGCCAGCACAGTTCTTATGCAAAATAGTTAGTTATTAAGATAAATTAAAAACACATGCAGAAATCCACAAGAAACATTTATGAATATACTGACAGAAAAAAGAACAGAACGGTACGTTTTAGAGAAGATGTTTATTGCACATATCTTTTGATCATTTTATATTTCTTCCTATAATACAACATATAACACGTACATCATGCATTTGACTGATGATCCGGGAAGTGGTCACGTAACTTTAAAGACTCGGACTCGAAGACTCCGGTACAGGCTGCAGGTTTGCCTGCGGAGCTACCATTTGACAAAAGAACAAAAGGGCTCGGACCCGATGACTCGAGAGACGAACTAATCATTTCTCTTTCCGGTATAAGGACTCGGACCCGATGACTCGAGAGACGAACTAATCATTTCTCTTTCCGGTATAAGGACTCGGACCCGATGACTCGAGAGACGAACTTCATTACTGTTTCTGGTACAATGTTGCACATGCGCGGTCAACACAAAATGAACGAATCACTCGCTGAGACACTCGTTACTCCCGAGTTATTTTAAAGATTCGTTCAAAAAGAACGAATCGTTAATGAACGACCCATCACTAGTTGTCAGTGCAACCGCTTGTGCCTCGGCCAATTGATTCTCAATTTGGGCTTTTGTTTTTTGTACAAAGCAGGAATTACAGTGTTGCTGAAATGGCCTCGTAAAGGAATAGTGTAGCGGGGCTCAATTACATGAAGCATGTTTTTAAAACCCACGTTTTCTACTACAGAGTAGGGTCTCATATCCGTGGCTGTAAATGTACCAATCGCCGCAGTGATTTGTTTTGCTTTGTTCGAATCAGTTGGAAATGCCTGCATAAATGCTGCGGGGATAGTCTGTAGCGTGCGTGTTTCTCCTTGTTTTCGTCGATTGCCAGCTATTGACACACTGGGGTGATGTCGGCGTAAATGAGCTGACATGTTTGAAGTATTCCCGCTAATGTAGCTTATTGTCGTGTAGCAGATGCGACATACCATAGTGTTTTTATCCACCACTCTCTTGCCATTCCCCTCATAATTTACAGGGAAACCAAAGTGGTCCCAAAAACCAGACCTGTTGATTTTTGGTGGATCTTCTATTTCTGGTCTGGTAATCGCATTCACGTTACTAGCCATATTGCTACGCGCTAATATGCCTGACTGGAGTAACGGTTAAGTGCAATTGTGTTTTTCTTTGGGGGTGGGTGGGAGTGGCAGACAGCACGTTGCCTTTTACGTCGTTTGGGTTGCCTTGTTGAGAGAAGTCGCACTGAGAACATCATATTTCACACAATTTAAGCAATTTTATCTTTTTTTATTATTAGTCAAACGAACCGTTCGGTTTGTAATGCGTTCCGAACCGAAAGCCTCGTACCGAACGATTCAATACGAATACGCGTATCGTTACACCCCTAGTATTTTCACAATACGTTGTATTTCACTAATCTATATTACATGTTAATTCCCCCCAAAACGAGCCCTGGTAAAGCACATTTGCTACGGGTGAATACCACCCGGAAGCTTTCCTGCCCCTGAGATTTTACCGGAAATACGTAGGCAGCACTCCCATTTGATTTGTGAGGGGTATGGCCGTGGTCATTGTTAGGGATTACGTAGCAAAGATTCTGCCAAACAAAAGCTTCTGATAACTCACATAACAATAACAAATTCACCCAGTGCCACATTAAGTTATTCAGAGCAACATATTAACGTTAGCTTTTACATCCTCCATTTTTATACAATTTGGGCAAATCTTCTTAATTGTATTTGAGCACCACTGATGCATTTCATAATATTACAACCATTGCATTTTCATGATTATATTGCCTGAATAATGTGGGAAGCAGACTGTACTTATGTAACATGATGTTATCATCAGTGGGAAGTGGTGAAAAGAATAAAGTGATTAGGTTAAATGTAATACCTCGAGAATCTCTTAAAAGTAAATGATTTCATTGAGCTGCAAATGTGGGTCTCACAGAGCATGAAAGAAACATTACATAAACACCTTTTATCCTCATTGGAAAAGATCTTAAATAGATGCACATTCACATTAATACATGGACATTTTGCTCACGATTCATGTTATTGAATATAAAAACAGACATTAACTATTAAGCTTTATCCGAACGTGTTAAATCATTTTAACAAAATACAGGCATTTACAGTATTGTACAAACAGGAAACTGTCGACATGTACAGACCCACAACAAAAAAAGACTAATTCATGTTTAGATATTAAAATCATACTTAACTGGCAAAGAGCATATCGTTGATTTCTGAGCTAGTGAAGAAGAGAGTTGGGTCTATCACAAGTGCACCTGAATGTTAAAGGACATGTGCTGTAGCTCTCTGTGACATACTGCTTGAAAAGCTGAAGGAATCATTGGAGAGGTGAATGGATGAACTGACAGGTGCCACAGCCAGCTCTCCCCATCAGCTTCGGTGTTTATCCTGCCAGCTCAGAGCCCGTCCACAGGCCGTCAAACGCTGACAAGTCCCCTGACTGTTGACCCGCCACATGCCCCTCTCTCCCGTGACTCCAGCGCTACGCAAAAATAATGATACTGACAAATAACACTTCAGAGCGCTGGGGGCTCCTGGGTTCGAAGTTTTGTCTAAACACTAGCATACTGGCTCCAGTTTACCACGAGGAATCAACACAGCCAAACATGTGGGGTTTTTCATGATTTAAAACACCACTGCATCAGGATATCGATGACCATGTCAGAGTTATTATAGTTTTGTTTTTAGTTTTATTCATATTTTAAATGAGCTTTTATTTTTAGATTTTTCCTTTTTATGTTAATTTTAGTTCAATTTTTAGCAATGTTATTACATGCTTTTGTCATTTTATTACTTCGGTTTATTTCTGAGGCAACATTTACATTTTTTGTTTAGTTTACGTTTTTCCAATCATTTTGAGGCCCATATTTGATTTGATTTCAATGAAGCGAAACGTTTTCAAACTTTTAATTTTAGTAAACTGAAATAACCTTGGACCACGTAGACCGTGAGTTAGAACTGCATTCATCCAAACCATAAACCTTTCTACGTTGTAACTTATAACAAATGAGTTCCCATGTAGTAATGCTGAAAAGCCAATGAATGTAGAAACATTACTTCTTTGACAGTCACATATAAATAACTTGAACGATTTCATGTATAGATGTCCACAAGTTAAACATCAACAGCAAAGAGAAAAAGTTAGATGACTGGAGAAAAGGAATAAGGGTGACAGCTCAGACCACCAGAAACCAGGACCACAAGGGACTGATCAGGAGCCAATGTAGATCAGGAGAATCCTCTGACAGGCAGGGGGCAGAAAAGACTAGGACTGGCACGAGGCCAAAAGACAAAAAGCAACTTAGACAAAGACAGACCATCAAGATCAACCAGAGACAGCCTGAGCCCACAAGCACTCAAGACAATGTGGCAAATATAAACCGCAACAATGAAGTAAAGGAAGAAGTGTGATCAATAACAAACAATCATAACAAAGGCTTCACACTCGAGAGCACATTTATTAATACTGCGGGTGCTCACTAAGAGCTCAACAATACACTAATAGGCATTACATTACATTACAGCAATCCTACAGCTGAAATCTAAAACAAATCTAAAAACAAAACAACGGGTCAGGAAACACAATGAAAAATCAAATTAGCCTATAAAATAATTAGTTCTGGTCCTTGATTCTGATTGGTTGTGCCTAAGTCGTTGTAAATCTCCCAACAATATACAGCTGATATATTTCATTAATATCAGGAAATTTTATTTGCTGTGTTTTATTTTATAAAACGTGGCTATGCACAGTATATGGAATAACCGTTTTATAAAAGCGATAAGCCTTGGTTTACAGTGAATTTATAACTCTGCTTCGTGCCGAGTCTAGCAAGGCCCTTAGCTGTTATAAAATCACTGTAAACCATGGCTTCTTGACCTTACTGCTTTAATTAGTCAACACAACACCAACTCTGAACACTAAATGACAATACAGGTACAATGACAGTGTAATACTTTGATAATTACTGTATTTTTGTTTGAAAATAATGTACAACAGCAGTCTGTTAACTGATAAATATATATGTAGAGTTTACTTCAGAGATGTAGCTGAGCATCATCAGCGACAGGAAGCATATAAAGTTGATATTCAAACCCCAGTTAACTAAAACTAAACTTAAACTAAAACACTTACTAAGACTTGAAACAGCATGACAGGAACATGCAATACTGGAACACACTGGATGAGCAACAAGACGCACCGAATACAATGACCGAGCAACAAGACAATGAAACATGAGGGTATTATAAAGGGAAGACAAACGAAGGATAACGAGCTAGGGCAGGTGTGAAACATAAGACACGGCAGGGAGACAATACAGGAAACGAGAGGGGCGGGGCCAATGACGAGACACAAGAAAACACATGAGAAGTAAAAACAAACAACTCATGGTTTTCTCACATGAAACCTAAGGGCTCTGCCCCGATCCCGCCACACGACTAGAATTTCATAAACATCAACAGCAAAGAGGAAAAGTTAGATGACTGGAGAAAAGGAATAAGGGTGACAGCTCAGACCACCAGAAACCAGGACCACAAGGGACTGATCAGGAGCCAATGTAGATCAGGAGAATCCTCTGACAGGCAGGGGGCAGAAAAGACTAGGACTCACATAAAACCTAAGGGCTCTGCCCCGATCCCGCCACACGACTAGAATTTCATAAACAAGACGGTGGGACCGTGACAGAGCCCCCCCCCTTAATGAACACCTCCAGGTGTTCACCAAGGGGTTGACTAACAAGACCTGACAGACTGGACCAAAGACAAAAACCAGACAAACATGGTGAACAAGACAAGGGGCAGACAAGACAACAAGACTAAGGGATTGGGGTGACTTAATAAAAGTAACAAACATGGGAGGGAGGGTGGGGCAAAACAAGGGTTCAAAGGGGGCAAACCAAAAAGATTGGGGAAAAAGTCTTAGTCCCCGGCTGCGCTCGAGGGCGCGGAGTCCTGGGGGACTTAGGACAAGTCCAGGGGGGAGCAGTCTTTGACCCTGGGAGTTTCCCAGGGGCCGGCTTGGCTGCCGGACTGGGGACCGGCTGGAAGGCCGGCTGGACAGGGCTTGACGCCGGCTGGAAGGCCGGACTGGACACCGGATGCACCGGACTGGATACCGGCTGCACCGGACTGGACACCGGCTGCACCGGACTGGATACCGGCTGCACCGGACTGGACACAGGACTGGACACAGGACCGAACGCCGGCTGGATCACCGGACCGGACGCCGGCTGCATTGGACTGGACGCAGGACTGGACATCGGGCTGGACACCGGACTGGATGCCGGCTGCACCGGACTGGACGCCGGCTGGATCACCGGACTGGACGCCGGCTGGACCACCGGACTGGAAACCGGCTGCACCGGTGTGGACGCTCCTCCTCGACACTTCTCTCTCCTTCTCCGCACCACTGGGTCCGTAGCCAACTTAGGCGGAACCATGGGGACCGGAGGGAGTTCTGCGTCGGTGGAGACCGCAGACGTCATCCCCGGGTCACACCTCACCCACTCACCACAGGCGCCGCCAGGAGAACCGGGGACCGTGGAGCTCAAGTCGAAGGGTACTGAGTCCCCCCGGGCAGCGGCAGCCAGGACGAGGCCCTCCGGAGCGGTCGACTGTGGGGTGAGGGCTCCGAGTGGAACCTCACCCTCGGGACCGTCCCGGTTGGCCATGAACCTGACCATGTCCGCGAACCCAAGGGGAGCCAGCAGCCTCTTCTCCGACGGGGCGAGGCGCTGAGTGAGGCAGCAGTTGAAGATCGCCTTCAACTCCGCCTCGCCAAACTCAGACGACCTCGCCACTGTCGAGAATGCCCCGGCGAACTCCCGGTTCCCGTAACTCCCCTGACAGAACCCCAGCAGCAAGTGGGCTTGGGTGGCCCGCGAGGACGACGCCGTGCCGTCCTTTGGAGCTGCCTGCTGGGTTCTGGCTGGCTCGGTCATTCTGTCACGGACTGGCGTGAAAGAAGAACCCAATTGCAGGCATCA